>NC_137014.1:5632081-5667081 GCF_032717465.1 Coenobita brevimanus
AATGTGGACATTCTAAGCCAAATACAAAAAATTAAGTCAACACTTCTGTACGCCACCAGCATAACACGACAGTTCGAAATAAAATGTTAAATTCGTGTTAAATCTTTTTATTTGGCATATGTGAGAAGGAAAAACTATCATGTGAAATGTCTGAAAAAACTGCGTATATGCAACTTAAGATGTATGATTTTTATTTATTATTACGTGCGAAATTGCTTCGTTGAAAAAGCAAAATTTATGTAGCCGTTTATTAGAGAAATTACATGAAAATCAAACTCCAAAAGAAAGTACGAAACCACTGAAAATCATATATCTCAGTCCGAGACATTTTCAAAGGAGCGGAAATTTACCTAAACTTTTGGGTCCGAGATTTTTCGTCACTCTGCAAAAGTTTATGAATATCTCACTTCTCCATCCCCGCCTCCTACTTCTTTTCTCCCTAATCCGTTCTTTTTCACCACCCACACTTCTTCCCTGGCCCCTCCTCTCATCCTTAATCCCTCCAGCCCTGCCCCGTTATTCCCTTCTTTTTCTTGGCTACATTCCCTTTCCTCTCTCTCTCTCTCTCTCTCTTTCCTCCCATACTCTGCCACCCAGCCCCCCTCATATTCTTGTTTCCCTCTCTCATCCACCCTTGTCCTCTTCTTTCCCTCAATCCTAAATCTCTACCCTCTCCTTCTCATCTCCTTCCCTCTCCACCCGTACATGACGTTCACTCCCCAGCCTCACGTAACTCTCTGTTCCTTCTCCCTCTGCCCTCATTCTCATCGCATCCCCGCCCCCACTTTCACACTACCATCTTGCCCCACTTCTGACCCAATTCTCACACCACTCTCTGCCCCTACCCTCACACCACTCTCTGCACCCCCTTTCACACCACCCTTTGCCCCCACTCTCACACCACCCTTTGCCCTCGCACTCACATCACTCTCTGCCACATCATTCACACCACTCTCCTCCCACACTCACACCACTCTCTACCCACAGTCACACGAAGGTCTGCCTCCAGCCTCACATCACCCTCTGCCACACTCTAACATCACCCTCTGCCCCCTCTCACACCACTCTCTGTCCTTTTACTCACAACCACCCTCAAACCCCTCTCTCACACGATCTTCTACCTCCGCTTTCACACCATATGCCCTGACTCACACATTCTAACATCATCATCTGCCCACACCCTGACACCACTCTCTACCACAGCTCTCTTATCTCCCTCTGCCCCTACTTACCTACACCCCACATCCTATCCTAACCCAACTCACCTGACTCTTCATCTCTCCCTCTCCCTGGCGGCTGGTCTGACTTCCCTGGAACACAAAATGGACCCTTTCTATTTCCAGGACCTTTCAGAGGCGACCACGCGGAATCTTAGCACTCTGGAAGGACCTCTGGTGGCCTTCTGCCGTGACCCTTTCCAACCACGTCAGCTATTCAGGCTCTGCCTTTGGAACGTCACACCCAGACTTGGAATGTCCTGGACCTGTAATGGACCAATACGGTGCAGGGTGACCTGGAATATACTGGAGCAAGAGGCGAGGAATTGCTGGGTGAGGACGGCGGCATTGAACAGATTGGGGGAGAGGATGAGCAAACAGAATTACAAAAAGTTACGGAGAAGGTAGAAAGGTGATTGAGAGAATAAAGGATGGATAAAACATTCATTCATTCATTCATTCATCATACAATCCTAAGTTGCCCCATGACGAGCGTAGGAGCCCGGGGCTAGGCAAGTTTGTCCTGACATTTTAGGTGAGAGTGAGCAGCCTCACTCATTCCTGAGTGGCATTACTTGAGCAATAAACCCCAACCGCCCCTTGGATATAACCTACACAAGCTCAATCCTATTGGAGCGCCGTAATTATCCACTAAACGACAAGGCGCCAAAAATCTGGTTATATGGTTACCACCCAGCGTAGTATGTGGTTTCCTGGTGTACAGGAAACCATTTGGCTTGTCACTCAGTGCAGAGTCACCCACAGGCAGAAGAAAGAGGAAAGAATGAAGGAAAGAAAGTCAGAAGAGGGAGGGTAAAGTCACCCATAGGCAGAAGGACGAGGAAAGAAGGAAGGAAAGAAAGACAGAAGAGGATGGAAGGAAAGGTGGGTGGAGGAGAGGAAAGGGCAGACACCCGAGAGCAACATTACGTCGAGTGAGTGGATGGTGAGCGCCCCCACCTACCACGAATGGATATAACACAGATAAATCAATGTATTAACAATCTGTAGAAGATGTTGATGGAGAATAAGAAGAATATAATGAAACTGTGAGACATCGTACTATTCTTGTCTCTCCTTCATCTTCCTTTTTGCCTTTCCCTTCTTTAATTATTTCTGCTCACTCCCTTACTTTACCATCCCTTGTTCTCCCCTTTTGTTCCTCCGACCAACCACTCTGTCCCTCATATTTCCTTCCTCTTTTTTTCCTGCCTCTCTTCCTCTCTCTCCTTCCTCCTTCAGTGCTCAGACACAAAGCACTTGCGCTCTGGCCCCTCACAAATTTCCAAACCTTGACGCAAAATGACAAAAACAATTCTCACATTTATTTGTCTATTTATCTACTTACTAATTAGTTTTGTCCAGAAGATAGAGTGGTCATAATGACGAAACGCCTTTGGATGGGTCCCACTGCAGAGTTGGAAGAGAGAGAGAGAGAGAGAGAGAGAGAGAGAGAGAGAGAGAGAGAGAGAGAGAGAGAGAGAGAGATTATACCGTAATATGTTCCAGGTTTCACTGAACCTGGATGAAACTGATATTCGTCCATTACTGTGAGCTTAGAATAGGAATTATTTCTGTATACTCTGCTCAACACTCACCGTAGCTTTCATTGTGCATTGCTAGGAGGAGTTCCAAGTCAGGTATTTGGTTACAACCTTTCAGAAATAAGTCAGCCTGGAGAACGCCGGTTTGCATGTCTGAACGTGCTAGCTTCTTCAGTAACTTAAAGTTTTGGAAGAATTCAAAGGAAAGGAATCAAGATCCAGCCAAAATTCCCCTTCAATCATCCTCAGTTAGAGTAAACTTAAATTTATGATCGAAAAACTACTTAGAATGTGAAGTAGGTAGCTAAAATGACTGAAAAATCTGAAACCATATGAGATGGAGGCTGCTAAAACCCCTAAACCTGCAGATTGCTATAACCCAAGAACCTGATAAAGGCTAGAGATAGAAAATCGGTTACCCCAAAACATGAATTACAAGACTGTTCATCTAATTTAAATAATAAACATCATCGTCTTCCTCCCGACCGGCCGAACTCCTATTTGACCTTGATTCATTACCTCACCCAGAACATCTCTCATCTCTCACTCTTTGTTGTTTGTTTTCCTTTGTTATTCCACGTCGTTTCTCACGAAGTGGGACCTTAAGTTAGGTCATGTCCATCCGTCCGTTCCACGATGTATCTCAGGAACCATTTGTTGGAATTTTCTCATACTTTGTATGGTTGTAGGGCCATATAGGAGGTTGATGCCTTTTCGAAATTTTAAAAAAATCCCAGGTGACCTATTTTTGATCAATTTGCTAATTTTTAAATCCTTTATATCTCCTTTATTTTAACAGATTGGTTTACAGATTATAACGAAGTGGAATATAGTCTCCCTGGGACTTGTTTTCCCTATTACTTTTTATCCCTCTTCCCCTTCACTTCCCATCCGACAGCCACTCCATCATGCCCTCTCTATGGCGATTGAATCGACTTGGAACACAATACCAGGCCGCTGCAACACACATAAACACCTTGCTGCCCCCATGACCTAGCAGCGACTATCTGGCAGTCTGGTACGCTGGAAGGCTGCCCGTACAATCCATCAGTGAAACCTCCCCCGTCGTTTCGGCTCTCCAATCTGTGCCATTAGAATGTCACACTAGAACGTGTAATGGACAGGAAAGGTTTGAGTGCAACGAGAAGGGGAGATGGGTGTTCTAAACTGTTGGATCCTAAGAGGGAAAAAAAAGAGAACAATATGAATACCCTGTTTCACTGAAATGGAACAGAAAGACGAACAGAAAAGGCAGGACGAAAGGATGAAAAGACGAGTGACTGAGAGTGTATGATGCACACAGTTATTTAATGAAAAAATATGAGGGAAAAGGTGAGTCGTAATTATATACCTGATTAGGATAATATAACATATGACAACTGTAAGGAGTGTGTAACGGGATTATGAATAAACTGGAGTGAATAAGAGCAACATACCTTGCGTATAGTTATTAGACGGGAAAATACAGGAACAGATGACTACCAATAAAAGTAGGTATGAAGAAAAAAAATCTAATTAAACCAGGTGGAACAATAAAGCAAAGGAAGAAAGCTGGTAGAGTGATTAAAAGGAAAGAGGTGGAAAGCATTAGTTTAGATTAAATAAAACGAACAAGAAAGATGGAGACTAAAGAATGAATGATAATCGACTTATCGCATAAATATAAAAGATAAAATGTAAAGGGTGGGCCTCAAAAGATTCAAACGTGGCTGAAGATAGTCGAAATAAAGTCTTTACAGATGGCAGAAATTCCAATATTTTATCCGTCCCCTTCCTGACCAATGGACACAACTGCTGACCATTTCCTCCTCCACCTCCTTCCTCTCGTGACCTACTTTTTTCTCTCATTTCCCATAATTTCCCCTTTCTTGAAATTCTCTTCCCCTTGTCCATTATTTTCTTTTGTCCATTTTTCACCGTTCTCTTCCATTTCTCCTCCTCTTCCAAGTAAGTTACCCCTCCGTCCCAACATAATCATCTGCTTCATCTGTGTGTGTGTGTGTGTGTGTGTGTGTGTGTGTGTGTGTGTGTGTGTGTGTGTGTGTCTCTCTCTCTCTCTCTCTCTCGCGCACACACACACACACACACACACACTTACGTTCGTAATTTCTGGTGAATAAAGATCATCTCATTACTTCCCATTTTGGGGGGTGATTAATATTTATGATTATTTTCACTTCACTGACGCTGTACGTATATATACTAGTGTGTGTGTGTGTATATATATATATATATATATATATATATATATATATATATATATATATATATATATATATATATATATATATATATATATATATATATATCGTACATAACTTGAAACTGTCCCTCTGCTGCAGAAGAACTGCAATACTCACTAAGATGGTGTGTTTTTCAGTCTTTGGCTTCAACGTTTGTGACTGTGCAGACCAATTCTGAATCCGCATACTCTGCCACACATCTGGCATGTCAGGTCCGGGTTTGCTGGAAGACCTCTGTTTGTATTGTGCCTCCGTTGTCTACGCTTTTCTCTGGCCAGGTTTCGAGCTTATTCGAGATGAATGGTTCGTTTGCTGTAGAGGGTTCGCCATTGTTTTCTGTCAGAGGCAATGGTTTCAAGACCTTTTGATATGATATTGCATTTCTTCTGAGTTGTCCTTATATAATCATTATATCGTTTCTCCTGTCCCCCTGGAATGCGACTTGCTGCAGGAAGTTGGCCATACAGAACCTGGAGGGGAAGGCAGTGCTCAGGCATGTGGAAGATGTGTCCGGCCCATTTCATCTGTTCTTTCGCCGGCATGGTTTCTGTGCTGGTTGACTTCGCCTGCTGGAGAATTTGTGAGTGAGGGACTTTATCCTCCCACGTGAGTCCTAGGATGCGCTGTGAGCATTGGATGTGAAAAGACTCAAGCTGTTTGATGTAATGCTGTTAAGTAGTCCAGGATTTAGCACCGTACAAGAGGGTGGAGAGGCATACACCTTGATACCTTCTTCATTCTCAAGTTGATGTTTTCAAAGACTCTGGATCTGAGATTCCCAAAAGAGGCTGAGACATGGTTGATTCGCGCAAGGACTTCTGCATCAATGTTGTGTTTATCTGTGGGCACGCATCCAAAGTTGGTAAAATCCTCCACTTTTTTTACAATTTCGCCATCAATCTGAAGCACAAGAGGCTCTGCTGAAGTACAAGAGGCTCTGCTTTGCTCAGATATTATTTCTGTTTTATTAACATTTATTCGGATCCTCATTGCTTGGTTTATGATGGAAACGATGGTGAGACTAAGTTGTATTGCTTCTGGGTTATGTGCAAGGACAGGAAAGTCATCAGCATACTGCAGCTATAGGAAAATACTTCAGTCTTTGACTGTACTTGAAGACATGTAAGATTAAGTTACCATCTAGACGGAAATAGATTTTTATTCCATCATCAGGGTTCATTAGACTTAAAAGAGTGACTGCAGTGATGTTGATGTTGAAAATGACAGGAGCCAGGACACTGTCTTCCTTTCTTCATTCCCACGTTGACGTTGAGGGATTTGGATTTGTTCCAAAAAGGTGCCTAGGCTACTTGTGTTAATTGTGGATGGTGATTGAGATGGCAGCAGTGGTGGAAGTTGTAGACGAAGTGATGTTGGTAATTACCTCGACCGGGCGGAGTCCGGTGAGGTATTTTTTTGGTAGTTTGTTTCCATGTTTGTTATCAACATTACAGAAAAACGGCTGCATGGAATAACATGAAACTTTCAGGATATGTGGGCACTGGTTCCAAAGAAACTGATTTAATTGTGGAGGTAATATCTTCAAGTTTGAAAGGTGAAACGCAAGGTAACGGAGTTTCGAGGGACGAATTCTTGAATGTGAAGTTAGTTGCGCCATTACCGTAGATTGTAATTAGGAGTTTCACAGGGCAAATTGAAATTGAAGGTAACTGCGACTTTAACTGTTTACTGACACTAAATGGCATTACTTAACAACAGAGTGGAGGAGAGAAACATAATAGGTTTAAAAGATTAAGGGGAAGGAAGACAGATTTGGATGAAGTTAAAAAAAGAAGGAAGGTAGAAATGTCTAATAGACGGACGAAGAGGGAAAGACCAGAAAGTGCAAGCAAAAAGGTAGAGAAGACAGGTAAGGACAGCAAGAGGGAAGAGTGGAAGTGGTGGCTGACACCAACAGTTTCTGGTGATTTTAGGAATTTTGCTGATGCACAGCAGAGTTTGACAGGTGTGACACTGAATGGGTATAGGAGAGAGAGAGAGAGAGAGAGAGAGAGAGAGAGAGAGAGAGAGAGAGAGAGAGAGAGAGAGAGTATATGTTTTTTATGAAAATTTAATGTGTCTGAGGAATTTGTGAAATGAATATGAACACTCATAAGGATGTAGAAGAGACTGTAAAGAGAAAATGAAGGAAAAAGTGATAGCAGGAACAATGAAACAGAATGGACGGAGAGGTGGATAGCTCTGTGAATGGAGGCATTCATCGGAAATGAGAAAGCAAAAGAGGAAGGGAAAATGAAAGCAGCCAACACGGGGACATATTCTTCTTTATGTCTGCCCTTTCCTTATTTCCCAGGACATTCCCTCTTCTCTCCTCCCCTGGCTTCAGGTTCCATCTTGCATTTAATCGTATGTAGCGTGATTAAATCCACATTTCCTTATACGATTTACAGTTCTGGAAAACTCAATTCAGTTTATATTTTTGTTCAGGTATGGTATTCTTTAGGCTCTTTCTTCTATCAAGTGTGACGGCTCTCACCAGCGTCGCCATCCTTCTTTCTTTCTGATCTGCAATTGCTCCCCTGTCTGTCACCATTACACAGATTATCGGAAGACACAAATAGTTTGCTTATAGTCATGTGTCCCTTAAAACGGAGGATCTTGTCTCGCCTCTCACCCACCCGTCTTCCTTGTTTGCCCGTCTCTATCCTATCCAGTCTTTCACAAACTCTGCTCCAAATCAAGAATCATAATCTAATTTAAATCTGTATGCGCATCTTTTTTCATAATGAGAAATTGGTTTAGGATGAGATTGAGAATGACTATGTTTCAATTACATAACATTTCTTTTCTTCTATATATTCTTCTCTCGATTCTCATCTAGTAACATTTCTTTCTTCCATTATTTTCATTCTTTCCTCCTCCTGCCCTGTTTTTACTTATTTCTGCACCACTTCTCCTTCCTCATAACCACCTATCGCGTTATTCTGGTTTATTACTTTTCCTTTTCCCGTTCCATTATGCTACATGTTACCGCCTTTCACTCTCACTCTCTCTCTCTCTCTCTCTCAACAAACATAATTTATTTTTTTTACCGTACTTTCCATGTCTAAGTCCAGAGCGGTGTGAGGGTAATTGTTAAAAATATGTCGGAGAGAAAATATCAGTACGTCGGATGATAAGTATACGTATCCTTCGCCATTGTGTGTAGTTAGTAAATGACGCTTGTTTACACTGTCACGTCAGAAATCGTTTAGTAATTACTGCACACGTGCTTTTTGATGATGTCAGGGTGTCTATGGCAACTTCTGCTGGATTAGAACCTGAAGTTGTAAACAAGTTAATGGAAGTAAATAACTTAATGTGTCTGCTACTGTTTCTTACAATGAGCTTGACCCCATTTGGGACTTTTTTTTTTTTTCTATCAACAAAGGCCCCTGTCAGGACACTTAACCTGGGCTCTTTAGATTCCTTGCGCAGTCTCCAGTTCTCCTGGAATCGTTGCGAGACTCTGAGGCGGGAACAATAATACCAGCGAAAACAACAGTCTCCACCTATGTAGTAGATGGAGACTAATAACTAGAACTCTGTAACTGTCTTACGGACAGTCACTAGGCTTCACTTACTGTGTCTTCCAGTAACCTTGACCCCATCGGGGAGACTTTTTTTTTCTGTTAACAATAGTCCATGTAAGAACACATGACCTGGGCCCATCAGACTCCTTGCGCAGCCTCCGGTTCTCCCAGAATCATCGCGAGACTTTGAGGCCAGAATAATAATAATAATACAAACCAAAACAAGAGCCTCCACCCACGTAGTAGGTGGAGACTAATAATACCAGCGAAAGCAATAGTCTCCACTCAGTAGGTGGAGACTAGTAATATCATCAAGAATCTTGCTGCCCCACCCTGAGTTCCACATCAAACCACATTTTCTCAGAGGCGCACTCGTTCTTAAGTAATCAAAAAAATTCAACAGACATTTTTTTTTATGTGGCCAGCATTGCAAATGAAAGTTTATATGCTTCTGACTACCACCAAGAAAAGACTTTATTGAACAAAGAAATGGTTTCTTCCCCTGTAACTATGGCGAGAATTCATTTGACTACATCTTTAGTCGTTTATACAGCAGCGAACAACAAACTTATCAGTTCGTACAAACTCCTACACAGTTACACACACATTTATAAACTCCGAATCTGACCCTCTCTCTGGTACACCCATTTACATGCACATTGGTCCTCACACTCACGCGCACACACTAGGATATGCAAATACTCACAAATGGCGTAGTCTCAGGCATTCTCATCCACTCTCACATCATGACAGAGAGAGAGAGAGAGAGAGAGAGAGAGAGAGAGAGAGAGAGAGAGAGAGAGAGAGAGAATCTCATACTTTGTGGAAGATCGAAAATGAATTGTAGAAAAATATCAACACAATATGCATCCTGAGCGGTAGAGAGATGAGGTTGTAAAGAGCAGGTAAAGAACAAAACTATGTCAAGAAAGGTGAAATGGAATGAAAGAAGAAGGGGTTAGGTGTATGTCTGAGGGCGATCGAGAAAAAAACGGAAATGGGAGTGGAAGAGGGAACATATGAAAGCTGCCAACCCAGCGACATATAGTCTTTGTATCTGCTTTTCTCATATCTCTCCTTCCTTTCCCTCTGCTTTCATCCCGTCATATCAAGTTCCATTTTCTATTTAGAGTTATATATTTTTTTAATTACATCAGTATTGTGAATTTTATAATCCTGAACATCGCCCTTTTCTACTTTACTTTCTGGCAAGATAGGTCACTGGTTTGGTCACCACTTGCTCTCAGATCTGCTCTGGCTTTGACCCCTCTCTGCCCCTATCTGCAACCATCACACAGACCACTAGGGGCCATTGCTATAATATTCTTTATCTTATGTTTCCGAGAGCGCAGAGGTCCGTCTTGACTAACAAAAAAATTTGTCGTCTTAGATGCTGTCTTTTCTCGTGATTTTCCACTCACACACTTCACACCATAGTGACATACCTGTATACCTACGGTATATATAATGAAATGAAACGCAGGGAACTCAGGCCCCTAGCTGTCGATGCACAGCGTCGCTCGGTACTCCTCCGCCAAGCCTTACTCAAGGACTCGCCATGTAACCTCCATTACAGGGATCATTCTTGGTTGAAATGAGGCTAAAGATAAACAAAGTTGACCCCATATGGCCTTGACCTTTGAATTCATGACTTTGCTAACCTAATCAGTTCATCGTCCCTTCACACTGTATCATTGAAAAAAGTTTTGTCGAAATCCGTTGTAGGGTTTAAGAGATAATCGCGCCCACACACATATGACCTTGACTTTGACCCCTAGACCTGGTTGACCTAATGAGTTCATCGTCCCTTCATACTCTATTTCTGTCAAAAGTTTGGTGAAAAACTTATGAGGGGTTCAGGAGATATCGTGCCAACAAGGATAAGCTAATTCGAAAATATGACCTTGACCTTTGACCCCTTGATGTGAGAGAGAGAGAGAGAGAGAGAGAGAGAGAGAGAGAGATAGAGAGAGAGAGAGAGAGAGAGAGAGAGAGAGAGAGAGAGAGAGAGAGAGAGAGAGAGAGAGAGAGAGAGAGAGAGAGAGAGAGAGAGAGAGAGAGAGAGAGAGAGTTTCTGCACAATAAACCGTTCCTGCCACCCATTCGCTTCAATTATTCCCCCGTTTTCCCAGCTAAATGCATTTCACCCCTTGAGGTCATAATCCACCTATCATTATTTGTACACCCTACTTCTTTCTCCTCTCCCTTTCATTGCTATTCTTCGTTACCATTTTGACAAATTCCTTATCCTCAGTTGTGCTTCCACTACTCAGATCAAATTGCTTCCACCTCCTTCAACAAGAAATTACCCTGCCAGTGCTGAGTAATTCACTTCAAGAGTAAATAAATTAAAAAATACTACAAGCCCATGATCGAATGCTTTACAAATAAATACTCCTGGCAGATGGTAATCATCGATAAAATGTCCCCAAACTATAATTGATGATATACAGGTAATATTAGCGATATAACTAAAATGCTCTCTCTCTTTCTCTCTCTCTCTCTCTCTCTCTCTCTCTCTCTCTCTCTCTCTCTCGTACCATAACCTAACTCCCGCTCATTCTTTTATCCCAGATACGCAATTAAGTTTTATCAGTAGGACTTTTCTTTATTACCTTACATCACACACACACACACACACACACACACACACATATGAAAAGATGGGACACATATGCCATTTCCAGTGGAATTCAGTTTGGCAGGAGTGGCTTTTTGTTGTCATTGTCCTTTAAGTCGCACCCAGTTGAGTCTAAACTGGTAGTTGTAACTAGTCGTTGTAATTGAGAGGAATAGTTTGTTATTGTTATGGTTATTGAGTAGCATCCAGTTGAGTCCAAATTGGTAGGCATAATTGGTTTTTGTTGTAGTCGGTCCTAATCTGCTATAAAGCCAGGGTAGATCCCGTGAGCGCTCTCTGCCCGTCGACGGCCCTGGGATACTATTGTATCTGTAGCAGTATCAAATATTTCTCTTGTAAGACTATGTATTTCTGCTTTCAGGTTGTTGAAGGAGTTATAGTGACGATGATACGTTTGCTTTGTCTTACATAATTTTGCTTTGAAAAATCCTTGACTGAGGAATTTTCTTGTGATCTGTTGGATTCTTGAAGTAAAGTTTTCCAAATTTGTACATGCCCTTGCAACCCGCAGCAATGGAGACATGCATACACCGTACACTGGAACTCTAGGTATGTTTCCCGACAAATTTGGGTATGATACAATTTCAAAATTAAAATAAGCTCTTTTATCATAGAGTTTTGTCGATAGAACTTTGTTTTCTATTTTCATTTAGAAGGGGCGAAGAAGGGTGTTTCAGCGGGTGGAGGGTAGTTTCGGTAAGAGGGAGGGTAAAATGTTGAAGATATATGATGCTATATCCGGAGTGAGGAGGTGGAGGAAAATGTTGGTTGAGTGAGGAGGTGGAAGATATGCGAGTTGTGTGAGTGGGTTAGGGGATGCATATCATGTGGGTTGAGGGAAAGGGTGAAATGATGCAGGGCGTGTGATGTGGACTAGGGGGTTGAGGTAGGTGGCGTGAGGGAGGGGGAGGAGGGTAAGTGTACAAAACGAACAGGTGAGAGGGTAAAAGATAGATGAGGTGAACGGCTGGGTTGGAGAGGGAAAGGTGTGTCGATGATGGGGGCAGTGGTAATGCTGCGAGACAGGTATGGTGATGGTAGATGTGGCAACAGCAGAAGGAGGCACAGCAAGAACCATCGAAAAATGACAGATGTACGCCGATTGTACCCTGTACTTGGCATAAAGTACTGTGTGGTCGGTGGAAGCGCCTATCATCCACTCACTCAGTATAGAGGTACTCTATTTTTGGGTAACTCTACAATGAGTGACAAGCCAACTGATAACCTGTAAACCAGGAAGTCACATAACCTTATAACCAACCAACATGTGTTCCCTACGTGTTAGTAACTGGGTTGGTGAGGGGTTAGTGTCTCTCCCCGGAAAACAACTTACTAAAAATACAAACTTGATTAGTATATAGACAAATAGGTTAAAACAGGAAGTACGCCTAGCAAATTGCCACAAAAGTAGAGCAAATTGCCACAAAAGTAGGGGACGGGGGAACTGCAAAAAGAAAAATATAGTAATGGTTAAAATAGACTTTCGAAAACCAGACACAACATGCTGGTTCAATGAAATACGGTTCATGAGTAGACAGTCTGCTCCCTTGTTATCCATCCAGCTCTCACTATATTTCATAAATCATCATTGAATGCCTCTTTGTGTGTGTGTGTGTGTGTGTGTGTGTGTGTGTGTGTGTGTGTGTGTGTGTGTGTGTGTGTGTGTGTGTGTGTTTTCGTTCAGTTGTTGACAAGGAAGATTTGAAGCTGTGTTTCATAGCAGTCGTTTTTACCCATTACGCAGAATAAGTAAGGCACCAGTCGGTAGCGATAATGATGAACAAGAATACGTGCGAATCGTAAGGGTTGCCTAGTAGCTGTTGCAGAATTATTTTAGAGTTAATTAAAAAGCAAGCAGAGAGCCATACCTCCGCCAATGCCATTGGTATTAAAAATTATTCGGATCCGGATCCGTGGAGATAGGATCAGGATCCAAATCCCCCCCAAATTTAACCATATTCTTTCTTGGCCCATGGCCCACCCTTCCACAAAATTTCATTGAAATTTATTGAGAACTTTTGGATATAATGTGCGGGATACTTAGGATCCGGATCCGGATCCTTCCCCAAGTTTAATAACTTCTTCCTTGGCCCATGGCCCACCCTTCCATAAAATTTCATTGAAATTCATTGAGAACTTTTGGAGATATCGTCTGGACAAACAGACAGACAGACAGAGAGACAGGTAGAAAAATATAGGTGAATGCATAACCTCCTCCAACTTCGTTGGCGGAGGTAATTATGTTGTTACGAAAATGATCAGGGCTAACTGCGGAATTCTTTGTCATTGCTATGAACCTTTATATTCCATATAGTCTCTACCTGTGGAGTAAGGCTGCGTTGTTTTGCTGTGCTTGTTTGGTGACAATCTAACAAAGAGCTCAGGTATGAACCTGCAGTTGATCGTACGTGCTATTCCTCCATCGAAATTCCTACTTCCTCTTCCTCCCCTTATTTTCTCTTATACTAAGTCTACTCGTTTGCTTCCCTTGCGCCACGCATTCCCTCTTCTAGTCTCATCGCCTGTCCCTTCCTCTCCCGAAAGTTTTCCTTGAATCAGAGACTGACCAAGAATTAATCCCCTTATTTAAGAGGTGACATCTCAGTGTACTGTATTAGTGTTATGTCTCCATACAGCAGGTAATATCCAGTGCAGTGGTCTAATGATTATTTTGTAGGTAACAGTTTACTTCTGACACTGAACTAGTCTAATGCTGGAACTTGGTAGACTAAAGTACTAACTTAAAACGCACACATTAGTTTCAGTCGTTGTACAAAATCACTTTTGTTTGTTGTTTGTGCTGGGTGTAGTCCGGTATGGTCAAGTAAGATGTTCCATACGAGACTGGACTACTTACCTTATGGTCAGGAGTTTAAATCCTAGATATTTCGAGGAAATAATTAACTCTGAAATTGTTCTCATCCTGTCTTAATTGGGCCATTCATAACGACAGAAATCACACCAGTACCTAAAGCACATGATGCTAATTAGGCTCCTGTTATGGTTGGGCAAGGAAGCTGCCTAATATTATTTTCCTGAGTGCTTTATTTTTCTTATTACGTCTTTTCGTTCTCTTCTGTGTTATCTGTGTTGTATAAGTAATTGTAATGTCGCCATAAGCAGCACTGATATGGTACAAGGTGATATTAACCAGCTATATCCAAAATTAAATCTCCAAGGACAGGGGTTAGGGAGCTTCCTTAACCTGGAAGAATACGGGCTTTAGTGTCGTGTTAGGTTTATGTGAGTATATTTGACCATCCGCTCGGAAAACGTGCTTTCTAGCCACTATTTTTAGTCCAGAGCACTAAAACAACATTTGTAATTGCAACAGCAAGACTATCTTTGATGTAACGAAACTTCGCTGTTTTCCGTCATTCATACTGAAACAAGCCATTAATGATATCACTAGGCTGTCAGACCACCACTTTATCCAGCGTTGATAATTCCGGGTCCGGTAATATCCAGCGCGGTATAGCGAATTTACATATTTTATGAATCAGTCGAGAGTCGCGACAGCTAAATATATGCAATATATATATAATTTTTTGGCATAATTTCCATTTTACTTAACATAACCAAAGGCTATCAGCCACTTTATAAAACACAACAGCACAAAACCAACAGTGGCTCAACACACGAAGACGGAATATACCTTACCCGTTTTTCGCTATTTCATGGAATTTTTCTGACATATTTTAGCTCAAAATGAAGAAAATTTTGTTTTTGATAAGCCAACACATGACGAACACAGGACACTATTAACATACTGGTTCCTTAGATAAAATACTCGTAATTCTTAGATAAAATACTCGTAATATCTCCATATCTATGTACATTGATTGATAGATAGATAGATAAATAAATGGATAGATATAAAAGCAATTCATGCCGTGTGTAAATTGCCTGTCTCTGCGTTTGTTCGTTTCTTTCACCAGAACGGTAATAGATACTGACCTAATTCTTTTTGTATTAGGTCATGTAAGTCAACGCACTGTCAGAAAAAATGGCTATCGCGCGCTATTCTACAGAGCGAAATTCTTAGAAATCGCAACAAGCGTAAATGTCCATCTTTGCATTATATATATATATATATATATATATATATATATATATATATATAGATATATATATACATATATATATATATATATATATATATATATATATATATATATATATATATATACAAAACACACACACACACACACACACACACACACACACACACACACACATAGAAATACTCGTGCTTGCCTGCAAAAACCTGTGGGACTAGCTAATGGTCTTTCCATCACAAAATATTTGGAAATATGATTATCTTTGTTTTCCATGTCGTAATTGAGCCCAGAAGGACCAAGTCTGACGAAAAAAATCGATTTTTTTTTTTTTGGCATATTTTCGCTTGTCGCGATTTCCGACAGAGTCGCTACGTTTTGTCGCTCGCGATTGCCAAAAACTTTTGTTTGGTATTTCTCTTACAGTCCCTAGACTTAACCCGACCTAATGAAAAATGAATTAGGTCGATATCTATTACCATTCTTGTGGAAGAAACGAACAAACGGACAAATAAGCACATGAAAACTAAATTTGACGTTATTGAATATTTATATAACTATACTACTGATTGCCCTCAAAATGTCAGAAAATACCATTATCTTTGTTTCCATGCCGTTATTGAGCCCGCAATGACTAGTTCTGATAAAAAACAATCGAGAAAAGGATTTTCACAATTCGCGTGTCGCGATTTCCGATAATTTCGTGCCATCGCGTAGCACGCAACTGCCAATTTTTTTGTTTGATATTTTTCTGACATTTCCTGGACTTAATCCGACAAAACAGGAAAGGAAAGAGTATACCTGTAGCCTTAAAACCATCTACAAAGAGGATCACACAATGCAGCTAATATCGCTCGTAATGGCTAACGCAAAATACAAGATACAGTTGGAATAATCTCTGGGTACATTCTTGGAGAATCCTGTGAATTTACATAGCTCGCACAAGTATGAGAAAGGGAGCGCTTGAGAGACAGGGTAGGTATGCTGGAGAGAGAAAGGGTGATGAAGCGAGAGTGGGAGGTGAGGGGGGAGGGGGGAGATTTATTTAGGTAGGGGGGGACATTTATCCATTGTTAAATAAGGAAAATGCTGTTGAAGGAAAGGAGTGCCAGATACACTCTTTGCCACCTCGAAGAAACAGCGAGTCAGTATGAAATGATTATCGCCAGTTTGAATGGATATATAAAAAGAGGTCTAACGTGTTAATTTATTTGGAATTTTTTAGATTTATTTTTACAGTAACTCAGTGCGTGGATTACTGCGAGGAAATCCAGATTTAACCGTCTATATTTCCGCTGTTAGTCTAAATTCTAATCATTGTTTTAGAGATGTCAATTCAAGCTTGTAGTTTAATTATTCCAGTGTGATAAATTCAGTTCTGGCACCACATTGCTCATTAAAGCAAAGGAGAAGGAGAGATAACGGAAAAGCAAGATGAGAGTGGAGGGAGATGAAGAAGTGGGTATTAAATAGGAAGGAAATGAGACGGAGTAATGCAGGAGCTTTGAGGGAGTTAAAATACTAGGGAGAGGTAAAACCGAGGGTTACATTTTAAAGTTATTAAAATAATTTAAAAATTAAAACAAGTGGTGCCAGGCACAACAAACCTCGCCCTACAGCAGTTATTTTATTGCTGTTAAATACTTAATCGTTACTGCCATTTTTTGTCGGTACACAATTAAAGTCTAAGGTAATGGCGCAAATGTTTTCATGTTAGGCCTGCTGAAAATCGGTGATCTTGCATTTGACCTTTCAAGGCCATCCATGGTCAAAGGTCTTGGTGGCAAATGAAGGCCAATATAACGAGTTCCTGTATGTTTTTAAGAGTAAATATCTTTATCTTCAACCGGTTTCAAGTTATAGCCCTTTCTAAATCCATGTCCTTGATTTTGCCCTTTGAAGGTCACTCAATAACCTCCAAAATTTAATCACTTTCTTTTGGGAGTAGTGCCCACATATCTTGAAAATTTTATGTAATTTCATTCAGCCGTTTTTCCGTAATTTTGCTAATAAACAATGAAACAAAGAAACGATCAAAACAATACCTCGTCGGACTCCGTCCGGGCGAGGTAATTATGGTTAAAAACAACGCAGATAAGCGAGGAAGAGGAGTCACAGACACTCAACTCTGGCTTGTGGACGTGGATGAAGAGAGTCTTTGCTACTCGTACTGAGGTGTCGTCACGGGAAGTGTGGAGAATAGAAATATTGACATACACTGGGTGGCCTGAGGCTTCAGAGTGTTTATGGATCGCTGAATAAGCTGATATCTGAAGCGGGACACCCAGTCTGTATGACCTTTCACGATGCTCCGAAATTCTGGTGGTGAGGTATCGTTTGGTTAAACTGATATATGTAGAATTATATCTAATACACTTCAATTTGTACCCCACCTTTGACGTCAGAGCATCATGGATTTTGTCCTTGAGCTTGAAATGGTTGGACAACATTGATAATGGTTTAAATATCATCCTCAAGGATACCTGTGGATAACATTCAAAGATAAGTTTAATTTTTTTTTTTTCATCCAAAGGAGTGAGGTCCTGAAAAAGGAACTACAAAATAAACAAAAGCTTTAGGAGCATTCTACTTTTGTAAGGGAGAGAATATTACTTTGCTTAACTTTTTCTAATATATGTTTCAGTCAGTTGCATGGGAAATTTAATTACATGTGAAAGTTATTGCAAGTTGAACTAAAGTAAAATGATGTAGATACCAAGGTGAATATCAAGTTCCTTTTAAATTATATATATATATATATATATATATATATATATATATATATATATATATATATATATATATATATATATATATATATATATATATATATATATATACTGTATATATATACATCATCATCATCATCCGGACCTCCTTTCCCACCCTAGGGCAGGGTGAGGAGTAGCAATGTCCTGACAGCCCAAATTTGCCCAGTCCAATGGGCCACGCTTCCATTCACTCATCATTCAAGGCTCCGGAATCCTGGCTCTATTGGATACGCCAAAAACATTCACCACGTTCTGTAGCTTCACATAAACGTATCCGATTTAGTCAATCTGGACGCTGTCACGTTAAAAAGGGGTGCCATAATCCCAGATCATGCACTTCTCACAACATTCATCCAGCCAGCTCGATCCCTTGTCAGTTCCCTAGCCTCACAGACTTCCAAACCTCTTTTCCCCACACACTCATCCACCATATCTCTCCACCTTCTCCTTGCCTACCTCGCCTCCTCCCCCTCTTCAAATTCGCTCAGATATACCTTTTTCACCACTTTTTTGTTATCCATTCTCTCCACATGACTATACCATTTCAGAACACTTTCTTCTCTTCTGGTGTCCACAGACTTCCTCACTCCACATCTTTCACGAATCACACTATTTCGTATCCTATCCACTCTCTGTACTCCAAATACATTCCTCAGCAGTCCCATCTTCACTGCTCTTACTCTTGACTTTTCATTTTCATGCCACACCATAGTCTCACATCCATACGTTAAAGTTGGCACTAACACTCCTTCATGTAAGCCTCGTGCAGCTGCAACACTCAAGCCTCTGTTTCTTAGAAAGACCTTCATTGCACCATCTACTCTTCTTCCTTATATCACTCTACTTTCAACTTCTTTTGCACAGTTTCCTCTCTTTTCTTTCACTGTACCCAGGTATTTGAACATCGCACTGGGAGTCACTTTCTCTCTCAGTAACCATCACTTTACTCTTTTTTACATTTACTCACAAGGCACGATGCTCACAGACATCAGCAAAACTCTGCAGTAGCCTACCAAGTTCTTCTCCGGTACTTGCAAGCAGTACTTCATCATCAGCATATAACAAATTTGAGATATTCCATCCATCACCATTCATTACCAATGCCATCCCTCTCTGTATTGCTTGTGTTTTTACTTTTCTCATCACCTCATCCATATATACTTTGAACAACCGCGGGGACATTACACAACCTTGTCGTACGCCCACACCGATCGTGAACCATTCACTTAGCTGCCCATTAACCCTTACACATGCTTCACTACCATCATAAAAACTCTTGACGGCACCTAGCAGCTTCCCTTCTACACCGCACATGCGCAAAACTGTTCACAATCCTTCCCTGTCCACTTTGTCATATGCTTTTTCCAGATCCATGAATGCCATAAACACCTTATGGTCCTTCTCAGAAGCCTTCACTGCTATCTGTCTCACTGCAAATATTTGATCCACACATCCTTTGCCACTCCTAAAGCCACCCTGTTCATCACTCGGACTGATGATATCTCTCTTACTTTATAATAATTTTTCCATATACCTTCCGTACCACACTCATTAAACTTATGCCACGATAATTCTTGCACTAACTTCGCTCACCTTTATTATATATATATATATATATATATATATATATATATATCTATATATATATATATATATATATATATATATATATATATATTTATATATATAGATAGATAGATATATATATAGATAGATAGATAGATAGATATAGATATAGATAGATATAACTATAGCTATAGATATGGATGGATAGATAAGGATTATGCATACCATCAGTTTACATAAAAGGAGGTAAATTGACCCGTACTTAGGATATCTGCTGAAGGAGACTGAAAAATCACTCTAAAGATGTAAACTTGCTTAGTGTGAGAAGAATTTAGTACAGAAATGAAACAGCTGTGTTGCTGGAGCCGTGTTGTGGAGGTGGCGACTTATTGAGTGCCGATAGTCACAGTGACTTGCATAATGTGTGTGTGTGTGTGTGTGTGTGTGTGTGTGTGTGTGTGTGTGTGTGTGTGTGTGTGTGTGTGTGTGTGTGTTGTTAGTCTTGGTTGGTAATGACGGATTTGTAATTCTATATTATGATGTGTGCTAAAGACAGAGTGAATTTTTCGTTGCCGTCATGGAGTGGCGTTGGACTGATGTGGTTTGTGGCAGGTGAGAGCCTTTTTTTTTAGTGGTGAAAGCTATTACTTTATCATGGAAACTTTTGACGGAGTTAATGCTGGGTTAATAATCAGAACAACAATATTTTTCCTTAAGCTCTCATAATTCGGGAAAGAAAAGACGCAAAGATCAAGTCATTCTTTATACTTTTTTGTTATACAGCATCAGGAGAGTACTATAATCTCCTTCTTTGGGTGGTATCAGCTTGCGGTCCCTTAGCTTCACATTCTCCCTTTACAGCCTTTGACGTTGCTTGCATCATCCCTCCTTCCTTTCCTCTCCTACATCTTCCCTCCTTCCCTTCCTCTCCTACATCTTCCCTCCCTTTCTTCCTGTCCAACATCTTCCCTTTTTCTTTCACTGTCCCACACCTTCACTCCCTCTCTAAACTGTACCACACAATCGCTTCCTACTTCTCAATCATACGCATACCCATCTCTTTCCTCCCGAGCTCCACAACTTCCCTCCCTCACTTCCTGTACCACAACATAGCGCTATCTTTCCCTGTCACTTGCAATTCCTCCATTTCTCCCTGTGTTACTTCCTCCCTTTCTCCCTCCCTCCTTGACAACGTCCCCGGAGCCAAGTCAACAACACAGCCTGTTTTCCAATGGTGGCTGGTACGGACTCGGGGATAATGATGTGCATGGATGATGACAACACGACTTCACACACACACACACACACACACACACACACAAACACAGAGAGAGAGAGAGAGAGAGAGAGAGAGAGAGAGAGAGAGAGAGAGAGAGAGAGAGAGAGTTTTACGCAAAGGTATATTATTTTCAAATTCAACCCCCCCTCTCTCTCTTTCTCTCAATATGTACATACATTTTTGTACATCTATCTCTCAGCAACAATCTAAAAACGCGAATCCAATTAATATGTAAAACTGTGTGTGTGTGTGTGTGTGTGTGTGTGTGTGTCCATCTCTCACTAATATAATACGATAAAGCCAATCCAGTTAGTATGTTTAATTGTGTGTGTGTGTGTGTATGTGTGTGTGTGTGTGTGTGCTCTTTGATGATCATATACAGTACGTACATAATGAAATTCGTGTGTGACAATCAGTATATCTGTTTGGTGATACTATACGTGTATGGGAGTTGTGTGCGAGAATGGGAGAAAGGAGGAGAGCAGCCAAGAAGGACAGAGTTAAAGGGACATGGGAAGGGGACACGGAATGAGTTACAAGGTGTACAAAGTAAGTAGTGGATCAAAAGTTCTTACGACACAACCCATACTGAGGCGGTGTCTTGAATGAATTTGCCAGGCACATGTTGTTACTTGAATACTTGGATAACTAGAATGGCACTCAGTAGAGCGCATACCTCAGCCGAGGCCCAACATGCAGTTCTTTTTAATTCAATCACTGAAAAAGTTACGAAAATGTCGAAAAAAGCACTATCTCGCAATGTTAAAGAAAATGAAAAAAAATTCCTGGATTCGCACCTTTATTCGGATCCATACCATAATTTTATGGAGTCTATTCTGGGACAAGGCCCATTCTTCTACCTAGTTTCGTGGTAATCCGTCCAGCAGTTTTTGTGTAATCTTGCTCACAAACCAACCAACCAACAAACAAACGGACAGGGTGAAAACATAACCTCCTTGGCGGAGGTAATAAATGTACAGTAAAGGAGAGAGAGAGAGAGAGAGAGAGAGAGAGAGAGAGAGAGAGAGAGAGAGATTTGAAAACCAAAATTATAGTACTGTAGTAGTATTAAAATAAAATATATACTGTATAGCTTATCAGCGACTGGGCCTCAATGACTCTGATTTTAGTTTGAAGAGTATATATCATGTAATTTCCTTAATGCAACAAGTCCGAAAATAAGAAACTTTCATTTTTTCAAGGTTATTATGCCTCCAGCCTCGCCAAACTATACATTACTGCAAATGGCTATATAAATTTGCATAACTGCGATATTAAACAGCTTTGATCATATAATTTCCACTCCTCCCCGCAGTTGTAAGGGGGGGGGGGAGAGGAAGTATCAGGGAGAGGGAGAGAGGTGAAGATCTCTTCACTTCCACTGAAGGTAGACGACCATATTGGTTGTTTGACTTGATTCTAAGTGGGGGAGGCGGTAATGCGTTGGATGGCTGCGAACTTATGCATTACCGTCAACATAGCCACTCAGAACCATAAGAACGCTGTTTTTGAAGCCGGATGATAGAAAGACTCGATTTATTTCCCTGTCGTCCTTGTTCATCCATGTGTAGAGTTGGGGACGTGGATGTAAAATGACAATGGCGAGTCGTTCTCTGGAGGAAAACAGATCTAACAACTACTGGGTCATTATCATCATGGAGTGGGCAACAAACAGTGGGATAATACAGTTTCACTCACACTGAGACTCCATCCATGATGGGTCGCTTCGTGCAATTGCGAAGGCAACAGCTTTTTCTCCCCTAAGTACCTTTCGACATGAATGATCAACCGGCTCCAGCCACGAGCACTGAGGCGTTCCCTTGGTCTCTTGTACCCTGAGTTAACTCTTTCGGAGATCACCCTACGGGCATGATCGATCTCAGGAAAATGGGCCATGTGCCCATATAACTGGAGTTGGAGCTAACGTATTTTGTAGGCAATAGGCCTCAACTCAGTCTCGTGGAGTAGTTGCTCGTAACAGACCCGGTCGTAGAAGCGATATCGCATGATCGTGTGAAGGCACTTAGCACCAGTGGAGTCAATTAGTTACTTCAGGTCACTGAAAAGCGTTCATTTCTCTCAGTCATAGAGTGAGACAGGTAACACCAGTGCCTTGAAGATGCGAATTTTCTTTCTCCTACACAACAGCAATACCAAATACCCGAGCCGAGTTAATACATAACCCAATAAGCGAGACCGATGCAACGAGAAATCTCATCACCAACCGACCATTGTTATTTACACACTACCAATGTAAGTGAATCTTACCAAGACTTACACAGTCTCATTACATGCTTGGACAGACTGAACTGCTTCCTCCAACAAGGCACCAACATTGGTGCCCAGCAGCTTCGCAGTCTCATGAAATTCCTCGAGGGCACTCAATGGTATCTCAAGCGACTCCACTCATATAATTACAGGTGTACATCATAAGCAAAATCAAGGTCAATAGCCCTGAAATAGCCAATTGAAACTCCACCGTGGCTTCGACTCACAGTCATTCCAAGTACCCAGTCCATGCATATGCTGAAAACTGTGGAAGCAAGGACTCATCCCTGTCTTACTCATTACTTACAGGGAAGAAGTCGAATATTCCTCGTCGACACTTGACAGCACTCTCAGTAATTGAATACATGTCAGCAAGAGGCCAAATTATCCTTGCAGGGACCCCACATAGTCACAGGAGTTCCCATTGTACCTCCCGATTTACTGAGTCAAACTCCTTCAGATCCACATAGTCTGCAACACACACACACACACACACACACACACACACACACACACACACACACACACACACACACACACACACACACACACAAAAACACACACACACACACACACACACACACACACACACACACACACACACACACACACACACACACACACACAAATACACACACACACACACACACACACACACACACACACACACACACACACACACACACACACAGACACGCACGCACACACACGCTGATTATTCTCGTAACAACTGATTTAATCAATTCAAGAAACTTTATTTTGTCCTAATTATGTTGGGTTAGGGGCAGACTGTGAAGAAAGGAAAGGGACAAGAGAAAGACAAATGGAGGCACTCGTAAAAACGGAATGAAGGGAGCAAAGGCAGGGAGAAAGTTTGGAAGCAAAAGATGGAGAGAGAGAGAGAGAGAGAGAGAGAGAGAGAGAGAGAGAGAGAGAAAGCAAAGGAAGGAACGAAGACGGAATCTGAGGAAAGAGGAGAAGATTGTTGGGAATGAAAAATACTTTGTTAACGGGAAAGTAAAGATGAACAAGGAATGGTAACAGCAGAGATGGCGACTCTTAGTATAAAAAGAACTGAGGAAAGGATGGACAGAAACTACGAAGGGAGGGAAAGACAGAAGAGGGAGAGGGAGACTGAGGGAAGGAATGGATTTTGAAAAGAGGAGTAGGGAAGCGAGGCAACGGAGAATGTCGGGGAGGAAGAAATAACAGTGACGGAAATACTGTGCGTTGAAAAGAGAGAGTGAAGGAAGGAGAATAGAAAGAACAAGAGGAAAGTAATGCAGCATGTTGGGGAAGCAGTAATATGGAACGTTCAGAATGTGAGAAAATGAAATGTCAGTAAAAATTCTGAGGTAGAAAGTTAATGTTAACGAATGCTTTGTGTTTTCCGCCTTTGCAGACCATTCATTTTGCTTTCATCTCGTATATTTTTTTATTTTTTATATCTGCAGTTTTGACAATCTTCCACTGCATTCTTACGTTTTATTTCTGCTGTCAGAATATATATTTTGCTATTCGTTTTCATATTCTTTGTGTCCAATTTATTCTTAGTAGTTTCATTGTTTCTTACTGAAAGCTCCACCAAATTGCCATTTTCCTTTACTTTCTTGAATAGAAGGTTGGCTTACCGTATGAGGCCATAGCAAACTGACTCCACTTCTTTCAGCCTGTCATTCTTTTCTCACAACCTCTCACAAGGTATACCTCAGCGTCATTTTCCTGCTTTCCGTGTTGCGTTTTACCAACTTCCTTTGGTATCATTTCATTGCCAATTTAACTCTGTCTTCCCTTTTTATCTTCTTCAGGAGGATCAGAAGTACATGAAATATTTTTTCTCACACATTCCACTGTCTAAAAAAAACACCATTTCAATACAATCACACATTCTCTCCCGTTATTTTCTCATGCTTCTTCTTTCATTAGTTCCTCTATTATTCAAACTCTCTTTCATGCTCCTGTTTTTGTGGGTCATTGCGCATTTTCGTGTTTCAGACTCCACTTTCTCTCTCTCTCTCTCATAATTAGTTGCCCATGCTCTTACTGTTCTATTTTCTCATACTTTACTGTATTAGAGTTCTCAATCTTTGTGCACATATTTATTCTTTCCAGCTCTCATCCTTCCCTTAACTCCCTTCCCCCTCCCCCGCCACTCTCTGGCTAGGTGGAGGTGTGAAGGTGAGGCAAAGTGGGTGTCTCATGTCTCCAGTCCATCCTCATCTTTCTTATGACCCACCTCTCGCCACTGATTTCCTTCCGTTTCTCGTCTCCACCACATATGCAATAGTCTTTTGAGTGTGTGTGTGTGTGTGTGTGTGTGTGTGTGTGTGTGTGTGTGTGTGTGTGTGTGTGTGTGTGCTATCTCAAGTCATCTGCCTGCCACACTCTCAGTCAACATTTTTTCTTCCTCTGACCCCCCTCTCCTCCCACACATTCTCCCACTCCTACTCCTCTCATATTCTTCCCTAAACTCTGGTCACATTTCCCTTCTGTTAGAAGTTTCCCTCAATTACCGAAAAAGTCATGGTGGGAGCAGGAGCCAACAACTACTGGATCTTCTTGTGTCAGGCAAACTAGTGCCTACAGTCACTAATACGGTTGGCTGCTTTGATTGTAACTATTGTGCATGTTTTCTAATACATCATTTGCTATTTAACTAGCTATTTTCAAATATGTCTACAGGAAAACGTCTCATGAAGATAATATCCTGTAAAATGTTTTGACATTTTAAGTCATCCATCATCTCCCCTTCCCCAGTCCATGTGTGGGATATTGAAGCTAACTTAGTTCAGCTACATAATAAGGTCGATTGCTCCTCTCGCTCACGTTCATAGTAGCTTTAAGCACTTTCATACCTCATAATATTCCATCCCAGATTCCATTCATTTACCATTCTGTGCACCATATATCCCAGCTAAGCCAAGAATTGCTGACTGGTGGAAAGTAAAACTGGACATAGACATCTTCTTCCTAATCTCCCTGAATTACTTTAAACTTTTACGGGATTGTTCATTGCTTGATAGGTTTCGTGAACGGCTGGGAATTTAATGTTCCGTGTTCGATTCCACACCTTTGTAAACGATGAACACGGCTCATCCATTTAGAGCCACTCACTATACCAGTCATGCAATGATCAATCCTGTACGCCTCAAGGGTAGCTGCCTGTTTAGAATGACAGTTTTCTACCCCACACCTTCGACTCGAGTCTTTGCTGGAAACATAGTGCACTGAAGGGAAGTGAAAAGAAGCCTGGCCAGCCATTTTCTGAGGATAGAAGCTGCATCCAGTTATTGTAATTGTTGGGAATAGTAAATTGCATAGTATTTTTTTCATGATTCAAAAGACGCAATCAAGACAGAGAAATTCATCTCTACAGCACTACCGAACTCGGTACTTGTGCACTACAGTACGCAACTCTTCTCTGCTGCTGCACAGAACTCGGCCTTTTGTCACCTTTGCTTCATGATGTTGTTCCACAGTCTTCTCAACCCGCCATTTGCATGAGAGTGTCTAGTGTTCATTGACAGCAGGGAGGGCCAGTAGAAATGAGAGGGAAAAAGTGAGATAGTGAAAGTTCACAGAAAGTACAGAAGAGGGTGAAAAGTGGTAGTGGATCTGAAGGTACGAAATATGGTCAGGTAATAAATCAGGAACGAGAAGAAATATTGACAGTGGGGCAGAGAAGGTATGGAAAAGAGATCAGTTCATTCATCCAGACAGGGCGCCGTCTATCCCACTCTTGATTTACATATTGCCTCTTATGGTATCATTTATCAAGTCTCCCATACCATTACCCAACCAGCACTACTTCACCCAAGGGGTTATACATCAACTGTCCATCGCACCATCATCTAAACCCACCACCACCTACACTCACCCTCACCACAACCTAAACACAGCCTCATCCACCACAACCTTCATCCGCCCTACACCACTACCACTTACACCCACCCTTATTTTTCAGAACCTAAACTCGTCCTCTCTTACGGCCATCCTCTCCTACCGTCAACTACACCCACCCTCACCCATTAACACCTGCACCCACACTAATCCACTTCTACCTACAATCACCCTCTCCCACCACCAGCAACGCCTATCCTCTCCCGCCACCAGCACCCACCCTCAACCACCATCTGTACCGGGTGGCCTCACCAGCTTGATATCACCTAAGAAACTTCAGTGGCTTCCGCGTTCACAAAGCAATAGATGGTGTTATGTGTAAATCTGCTTGTATTTGACTGCCTGTGTGTGTGTGTGTGTGTGTGTGTGTGTGTGTGTGTGTGTGTGTGTGTGTGTGTGTGTGTTCATAAAATATTACAAATAGATTTTATCTGGTTTAACCATACGTGGTGGCCCAGTTAAATATTAGTGATGAGTAAACCTGTTGTGTTGTAAAACAATAAGTCAAAGGTAACGTCATAGAGCTAGGTCAAGAGCGTATCTAGCAAAATTAACTTAATAATTTTTTCCAAAATTTAGACCAAACCTAAAAGAAGCATTGAAGATAAGGAAATTTAAAGTGATTTTTTTTTTTTAGAACAACCAGGACAAAGTTAAGATCACAGGGCAAGGTCAAATTGGGACCCGTATGTGTAAATGTTAACAAAGTAACTCAGTTTTGATTAGATTTTACTCAAACTCTGTTCAACGGTTGATTTTTACTTTCCATTTCGTATCTCGTCCTACAAATTCCTCTGGTTCATCGGTCTGCGCCTCTCTTTCTTTTTCTCTATGGTTAACAAGTCTCATCCCTGTTTGATGCCCAATTGAATGACGTATTCCCTTTATAGTTTCTCTCAATCTTCAAGCGAAAAGGCAGGAATTCTTTAAATTTACCTTTTCGGAGAATAGACGAACCGTAGACAACATGATGGAAAAGCTCTTTAATATCAGTAACAGTAATTGATCTTATGAAGGTGGAATTCTGAAAATATTCCTGTGTTTCATGCATTGGCATATTCATCTTCAGTATGTTCCTGCTCAAGACGAACCCGTTATAGTGAAGGAGTTAATTAGTTCTTAAGAACAGCTATGTATCTTCCTTAGATGACTCAAACCAAATATTATATATCTCGGTTATACCTAAAAAGAGCAACAACTTATGGAGGAATGGACATGATAACTCTTGAGTGTTCTTTTCATTTGGAACTTAAACGTCTCACTGTGCCAAGCTTCTGCTTGTTGAGTGTCCATCATCACTCGTGTTCAGACATCCAAAACCTTTGCTCTTGGCACGAGAAGTGGTTTAATGTTACCATGCTGAAGTTATGGTCAATGATGGGAATGAAAAACAAATATGGCAATTAAAGAAACAAAAATAAAAACCTGCCTCGTAGATGCAGCTTCTCATTGTTTGATTAATTGTACATGGCAAAAATGTAGCCTAAACCTAAACATGAAAAGATATCTCATTTTTTTTTTTTTCGATGATTCTATCATACTTAGCCATCGCTTAAGATTTAGAAACTTGTCTCTCTTTATAAAGTCTCGTTGACTTCTTCCAAATCTATCTATTTATCTATCTTGATTAACATGTATGGAAGTCTAACGTCTGAAACCTTAACAGTCTTTCAGATTCCGAGTAAGTCTATAGGGTATCGGTTTTGTATGAATTACCAAGCGCGAGATTTATCATCGTCCTAGCACTGAAAAGGACTGTAACAAACATAAATGCGTTCATTTTGAGTGATGCTTTAAGGCTTCTACAGACGTCGGCAATTTCTGAGTCATTCTCAGGGTAGAGTTTTAATTACTCTTCAAAAAACTGCACAGGCAGTAGGAAGGTCTGAACAGCCTTGCAAACCAGTATCTTGGTGTTGCTAAAATCCAGGACTTGGGAGTTTTTACTACACGAGTCTATGAATTATACTGATGCTATAAGTATTTCTATGTGACACACGCAAGTAGCCTACATGTTTCACACAAACACAGAACAAAAGAGATTATTTTAAAGCTTTTTAAACCAGAAATGTCTCATCTGGGTCAGACATTTAGAGATACAAATATCCCTCTTGGTTGTCTTGTCTTCTCTCTGACCCCGTTTTCAACACAAAATGATTCTTCTCCTCCCCCTTCACCCGATCCGCCCCACCTCCCCCCACACATCGTTACATTCCTTTTAGCTGGTGGTCTAAGTATCTGAAACATTAATTTTGTCCTCTGGAACACACAAGGATCTCATTTTGCCTTCACAACGTTCCAGCAGTAACCACCTGGAATGCCTCCCAGACAATCTCCCGCAGTAACCTCGTCCGTTGTTCTAGTGCTCCAACGTGTACCACTGGAATGGCACTTTCGAACCTGCAATCAACTGGAATATTGTAGATCCAGTCCCGCGGCGCTCTGACAACTGGTAAATAAGAAATGAGAGAAAAAACAAGATTGCCAACATTCCCAAGGGAGAGCAAGATGGTCTCCGCACAGCTACAGTTCACTGATATGCGTCTATACTAATGAACATACAAAACCACAGGGTCTCGAAAATTGTGCCATGATCTGGTTTGACGTTTGACCTCATAAAACCCTTAAATTTATATATATATATATATATATATATATATATATATATATATATATATATATATATATATATATATATATATACAGAGAGAGAGAGAGAGAGAGAGAGAGAGAGAGAGAGAGAGAGAAAGTAGTGTCTGGTACTATTTGGCCAAAGGAAATAGTGTGCCGTGTTTGAAATGAATTGATGAAGTAAAGGAATGACGCCAAGCTAAAAAAAAAAAAAAACACATTAGGACATCAGGACGGAAGAAGAAAGAATTGGTAGATTTACAGAAACTCTCCAACCTAATGTTTGGACAGCAAAAGAAGGCAGACAAAAGAAGAAACACAAAACGAAGACTATGAAGATGGAGGAGAAGTGGGGAAGGAGTATGAGATGATGGGAACGGAAAATGATGTAAGGTTATAGATATTATATTCTCCCATTTATTGTAACATTCAATATGAATGATACCGATAGCAGAATTACAGAAAACAGTGAAGGATTATGGGCATATAAAATACATAAAAGATTAAAGGCAAGAGTTGGAGTGGAAAATTGAAAATAAAAAAAAATGTGAAAGGATGGCCGACACACTGAGCTGTGTTTGTGAAGGTGAAATGGGGAGTGAGTAATTGCTAGCACACTAAAGGAAAATGGAAAAAGAAATGAGGGAGAGTATGGAAATTAATACAGTAGAAAGGTAACTGATATAAGAAGAAGTGAAGTAGATTTCAGTGAAAGATTAACTAAAACAGACTGGAGGATAAATGAGAAACGATGGCTCACACGCAGACTGAAGAGCAAACGACGCAAGCATTAAAGGAGGAAATGAAAAGAACAATTTTGGCTGGCGAATATCCGGAGATCTTTGGAACTGAAAAATAATATGTCCCTCCCTTTCCTGAACACAAGACACAACTGTTCAGTTTTTTTTCCCTCTAGATCCTTAGCCCCTGACCTAATTTCGTCTCTCCTATCAGATTTTCTTTTTCTTTACCATTTACCATTCCTTCTTCTTTATGCTTGTCACTTATCGTCTGTTATCCTCTTACTATCCATAATTTTCCCTTCCATTTATGTCTTCCTAAGCACAGTTTCTTACTCCACTTCAGAATCCCACTTCCGGAAGCATCCCTCTCCCCTCTGCACTAAATCGTTGTCTCAATTTGAGCATGTGTGTGCTTTATTTACCTTTTCAGAGATATCATTCGTAGATTTTCTATAATAATTTTCCTGGTACTTCTGTTCGGTCTTCTGTATTATGTAATTATCCCTCTCTCTCTCTCTCATCATCGTCGTCGGCGTCGTGGTGGCAAATTTCATGTTTTTTTTTTTTTTTAATGCCTAACACATACATGGGGGTAATTTTATTAGGTGAATGACGCTTAGCTGATGGAACAGTAATGAGAGAGAGAGAGAGAGAGAGAGAGAGAGAGAGAGAGAGAGAATCAAGGTAAAGAAAATGATAGATTCACCGTCCCCGGCACGAGCAAACAGTGTGACGTCGAGGATAATAAGATAGAGAATGAGAGCGTGAAAGAAAACGAATGTAATGGTATACCAACGTTCATCGAGACTTAGTACTCTCTCTCTATCTCTCTGTTGTTATGATCTCTCAATCAGTGATCTCATGTGACAGTATTAGTACAGTTGTTTCTTCTCATAATCAGCTAGCTTACAGACATCTGTGACGTCGGATCTGTGTCTCCTTGCAACTCTTGTATACGACATTCCTATATTCTCTGAAAACAGATAGTCCTTCTTGAAGCGATTAACATTTGCATATTTGTGTGTGTGTGTGTGTGTGTGTGTGTGTGTGTGTGTGTGTGTGTGTGTGTGTGATACTGACGTCACTGTTCTTTGGTGTATGAAAAATGGGGGTAATTTTATTAGGTGAATGACGTTTAGCTGATGCAACAGTAATGAGAGAGAGAGAGAGAGAGACTCCCCGAGTGTGAGAGACTACCTTAGACCATGGAGAGAATCACCAGCTAGGGGATGGAGGCGGCGAGGAAATCTAAAGAGGCTGGATGTGTCAGATTCATGTGTCGCCTTACGTCCTTGTGTCATTGTTGCAGTTTGAGGCCTGGTGGTTTCGAGGGGTCGGGGTGTTACTGTTGTGAAAGGTCCTTAATATTACGTTTGAGGATCTTTAGAAACTCGGTGTAGTTCCACCTCTTGTAGCTTTTTAATTTCAGTAAGGCGTGTTTCTTTTTGTATATCTTGACTTTCCCAAGAGAAGAGAGATCTTAGATGAATTATTTTTAACTATGAGAAGAAGGTTCTGTTCAAAAGAGGGATGTTTTTCTATTTTCTTTTGAGTAACAGGCACACTGTGTAAGCAACTTAGTATATAATACCAAATACAAACTGGCATCATATTTTGACAAGTATTATTCCTATGTGTATTATAATCTTTGCATATCTGAAACACCAACACATATACACAGTCAACAACACAAATATCCACAGAGGCCAAAGGCATTTCACTAAAATTACATGTGACCCGCTCAAGCGCTCACACATTTACAAACACATTGACTCTAAAACTCAAATACGCACATTATGATATGCAAGCACTCACAGCTGGTACGTTCTCATGCACTCTCAATCACTCGCACATTGCAGAAGAGAGAGAGAGAGAGAGAGAGAGAGAGAGAGAGAATTACTGATTTTGTTAAAGGAAAAATTGCAGATAATGATAGGATGAGAGAACTGCGCTTGAAAGGAATGGGAATGAGGTTATGAATGAAAAATTAAATACAAAAATATCCGATGGTGAAGCAGTATTAGGGAAAATAGTCGATAAAGCCACCTCTTGCCCACCTTTGGCTCGTGGACCTACTTTCACCACATGGACCTATTCTCATCCGTGGTCTCTCACTCCTCCTTGGACTTATCCCTCTCCCTCCATGGACCTATTCTCTTCATGGCCATAATATTTTTTTCCCTACTCTTACCTTCCCTCTCCCATGCAACTGCTGTATATTACCCAGTAAGCATAATTTCCCCATGGACCTATTTTCACCCTAGACCTGATTTAGCTCCATGGACATAGGCTTCTTGCTAAGACTTATTTACCACCATGGACATAATTTCCAAAACGGAAATAGTTTCCCATTCATACGTATTTTATTTCTATACTGAAGCAGGCACTTTGTAAATGATATATTGTAAACCTGTGTACCTATTTTCCCCATGGCTCTATTAACCTAATAAACGCATGCTCCTAGTTTGGCTTAATTTCCGGGGGACATTCTCCCAACGGACCTGTTTTCTCACATTTACCTTCTCCCAACCCCAGCCTATTCCCCCAGTCAAACTATTTTCTCACCAATCCTCCACCCATCGGTAGAGAGGTGGCCTGTAGTCCTAACGACCCAGGTTCGAATCCCGGCTGGGGCAGGGAACAGTTTAAGGATTTGAATTTCATAAAATCAGGCTTTACTGATCTACCAGAAGACCCGCCGACATGTCGTAAAAATACCCCCGCTAATACCAACACACCAGTCCTGTATGAGACAGCCCTAGCATGTATTCAATATGGACGGTGGGTGTTAGCGCCGAAGTGGTGACATGTAGAGGTGTATGGTATGTAAGGAGGACTGCTGGGCCTTGATAGCAGGCTGTGAAGCCTATGCCCAGAGTCGGACACATTAAAAAAAAAAAAAAAAAAAAAAAATACAAACCAACGCACAGCTTCACCAACTGAAGTCAATCTCTGAAGTAGGGTAACATATGCCCTGTTGGTCTTGTCCTATGGGAAATCATCCATCCCACCAGCCCATCTACAAAATCTACCCATTCATTAGCCCACCCCACATCCACCCCGCCCTCCTGTAGCCTATCCTGTCTCATCTGAAAAAGTGAGAAGAGCCTTAAGAGTTTGAAAGCTTGCAGCTGATTGGTTGTCATAATGCATTCATTAGTAAAGATGTATTTTAAGGATTTTTTATTAAATGGGTTACATTAACAGTTTTTGACGATAAGTTGGCTCAGATTATCTGTCTATCTATCTATCTATCTCTCTTTCTATATCCACGACAGTGGATACTAACGGTTTCTACTGGGATGGAAAAGCCGGCTTGTGTATCTCAGAACTTATTTATTTACTTAATAATGCCCACTCGAATTTGTGTCATGTATGAGTGAATCCAATACGGTTTGCAGCGAAATGTTCAATAGCAGTCGGGGAAAAAAAAAAAATATATATATATATATATATATATATATATACATATATATATATATATATATATATATATATATATATATATATATATATATATATATATATATATATATATATATATATATATATATATATGTATGTATGTATATCGCCATGTGAAACGTTAAAACAGCATCAATTGCTCTTAAGACTCGCCAGTTACTGATTATTCTCTAACCTAAGCTACTATCCAGTAACAAGAAGACTCGACTCTTGAAATTGCCAGTGACTGATGAGTACCTTATCAGAATCTCACATAGATAATATCCCGTAACAAGAAGGAACACTCGAAGATGGTATCACTCGCACGCACCTGTGCGAAGGGTAGAACATTGGACCCACACGTATTGTTCTCCACATAGGATATTTCATCATAGCCTGAATCTCAACCCATTCATCAAGCTTCGTCCAAATTTGATCGAATTTACTGTGTCTGATGTTGGTTTATGATCATGACCACTGATCTATTGTTTGAAACTTATGCCTCTTCAACCATGGATGACCTGCACTCTTTCCACATACTTTGGTTCAAATCGAATGAAAACTGTTCGAGGTATAAGGTCAAGAGTTAGTCCTAGACATATGACAATGACCTTTGACTGATTGTTATTAAAATAGAATCACCTCCTTCATGCTTTACCCTTATTTTTTAATACCAGATTTACATTAGGTCCAATAAAGTTTAAAATAATCTTGCCACGTGATCTTCACCACTGACCTATTGTTCTCAAAATAGCAAGTCAGCCTATGGGAAAACACCTCATCCGCTCCACAATGGGAGCAGGTGAGAGAGCGAGGTTAGGTGGTGGAGTACGGAGCGGTGGGAATAAGCGGATTTAGGGATGGGATTTGGGGGAGAGAGAGTAGACAAGATGAGGGGGTGGAGGGAATGTGGGATGAGGGAAGGTGCGGCAAGGGAGGGGAAGATAGGTGAGGCGAGGAAGTAAGGGAGTGGAGAGTAGGAGGGGTGAGGGAGAGGATGAGGAGATAGAGAGACGAATGAGTGATGTAACCGGGGCTGTAGTGCTGCTGGAGGACCGACTTGGTGAATGCAAGACAAATGGTACTTTGTGGAGGCAACCCAACAAAACCGCACCAGACCATGGCAAAATGAAATATTACACTTATTTTACTTGAGCGAATG
>NC_137014.1:5669581-5687081 GCF_032717465.1 Coenobita brevimanus
ATTCTTGCCTGCCTTGGCCTATCTCAATCCGTCTGTTCGTTGATGAAATGTAATGTGACTCGCCCATTGTTTCCATGGTTCTCTTACCTCCCTTCGTTATTACTTTCTTCATTTTTTTGATTCACCAGCTGCCACTCAACTCTCCTCAGGCAGTCTCTCTTTCTTAGATATTTTAGTTTTCGTCATCATTTTTCAACCTCAAAAAATATTTATGCTCATTCATACTTTGTACTGAGTAAACCAACCACGTAATACATTTTTCCTCGTCGTATTTAACGGCTAAATTATAAGCATGTTGCAGTGCAGGGGGTTACCTACATTTAGCTTTGGGTTATTTTTTTTTTCATTTTACTGTATTTAATCTTAATATTTGCCTTGAATAGGCCACTAGATCTGTTGCAGTTTGCATTCCTTTGTACTCCTTTGTTTTTTGTACTCCTTCGAACCCTATCACCACGTGCCTCGCTTTCCCATTTACACCCATTTTGCCTCCCCAGTTATTTATAGACACTCCCTCCTCTCCTAGCCATATTTCATCTCCCTCTTCCTTACCATCTCCACCACAGCGATTTTTAAACTGACGGTTCAGGACTGTCCACACCTCATAACTCATTGACGAAGTATGGTGCAAGCACTTCTGGCAGTATCCCGGTTATCTGTCAAAAAAAAATTATTGCTTGAGAAGAATGCAGAATTTCTTTTAAAAATTTCGTAAAATAGTTATATGGAGGATGTAAGTAGTGATCTGCTCAGAAATGTTTATGCCTAGAAGACAAAAAATTCAGTTCATCTCATTATTCTCATTGTTAAAATAGGCTACCAAAATCCTACACATTAGAGGAAAAAGTACACTCCGAGTGTAAAGTGTGAGCTATACTGGAAGTTATTCTGTCCTGATGAACAAGTGTTTATATACTTAAGAGCTTATAAGGTGCGGATTTATATATTTATGAAAATATTTTCAAATGTTGCCTTGAACGCAGTTTATCAGTGAATGATTCTAGTGTCGTCTTGATTGTTCATTTATTCTCTCTCTCTCTCTCTTTCTCTCTCTCTCTCTTGTATTCTGTCTTTTATTGAATGCACATTTTTCCTCTCCTGTAACTGTTTTCCTCGTACATTCTTCGACAGGTTCTTTTTCTCCGTTCATTACTTCTACGTTTTCTCTCATATTCTTTCGCTCTCTTCCCTCCCCTTTATCATCCCTTCTTAATTTCCTATTCCTTTCACTAATAGGTATTGTTTTTAATGTCTTCCTCGGTTTCTGTGTTCCTGGAGACACTGTTATTTTGCACACACACACACACACACACACACACACACACACACACACACACACACACACACACACACACACACACATCCTCTCTCTCTCTCTCTCTCTCCCTCTGCTGCAATAAAAACATGGCACTCGTGTGGGACGTATCCAATTAAAATGTAAAACTATTTGTGTGTGTGTGTGTGTGAAAGAGAGAGAGAGAATGTGTGTGTGTGTGTGTGCGTGTGTGTGTGACAGACTTAAGTACAGTAAGTAAGTGTGTGTGTGTGACAGATTTAAGTACAATATAGATATATATATATCATCATCATCAGCCGTTGAGGTCCACTGCAGGACCGGCCTATCCTTACCGAAGCAGGGACGATACAGCCAATGCATCTCTACCTAGTGGCTTAGGCTGTCTGGTAGAGACTGTATGTAGGGTGAGAAGTGCTTGTAAGTGTGACTGTAGTGTTGTAGTGGCTTTGGATGTGTGTGTAGTCTGTGAACCAAGTGTAATGGGCCCGCCTTAAGCCGACTGGGTGCAAGCATACTAGTATGCGACACTGCTTCAACCACAGCACCCCTTGTGTCAGCCAAAGTGGTCAGTGGCTTGGTGAACGCTTCCCAAAGTTTTTACAACTCTGGCGGGGAGGCGAACCCCCGCCCACCAGCGTGCGAGACGCACACTCTACCACTGTACCACAGAGGCTCCATATATATATATATATATATATATATATATATATATATATATATATATATATATATATGTTTGTCAGATTTATGTACAGTAAGTGTGTGTGTGTGTGTGTGTGAATAAAATAACCTCCAGAGTCTTCACCCAGTTTGGACCATACTTCATGAAAGGGCTTAGAGTTATCCCCAAAGTTGGCCACATGTTTATCAGCACCCCCATGCTATCACTGACACCACCTCATTGCCATCAGCGCCTCCAAACCTCCATATACACCAGCCCGCCTCACTGCAGCTCTTCACTTGCTGTCTCCTACTGAGTCTCCTGGAAGTCAAACCATGAGGACTCAGTGGCCTAAGTTTACAAACAGAAAATAAAGTGACTAATCAACATAGGGAGTTCATGGTTTAATCGACTGATCTTGAGGAGTAGAAGAAAATTTGGGCATGCCTTTTGCAACAACTAAATTTAATTATCAGTATCACCAGCAATATAAGCTTTTTACTGGCGCTCTTTGCTCATTCCCCTTACCTCATTCGAATGCATCACGGTCACAGGTGCAACATGTTCTGCATCAAAATCAGTATTGTTTCCCATTTCAATTCATCCCTCTGACAAATATCCACCCACTCACGCCACTCCCACTGCCATGACATTATTTAGAACCCCAGCTGGCTGACCCGACAGCATCCATAATTGCCCTTACAGGTACAAATGCTATCATCACACCCGACTTCGCCAACACACCAAGTCATATGCCTTCACCACCAACGTCACCACCACACCTGTTTTCATCACACAACTGCTTTCAATACCACACCTGCCATCACCGCCACATCTACCTTCGGCACACCACTGTTCTCACCACTACACGTTTACTTTCTCCACCACATCTGCCCAAACCACCACAAAACCTCACTGCCGTATCTGCCCTCACCAGAACACAAGCTATCATCAGCACGCCTCTCACCACTAAACCTGTCATCAACAGACCTTCCTGCATCACCACAATAGCCCTTGTCACCCTGAAAAGCCTGTACCACCACACTCGCCCTCACTACCTCACTTAGCATCACCACTTGCCTTCAGCACACAACTGCCTTCACTACCACCATGCACTTGCCCTCTTCACCACATCTGCCCTCATTACCACACAAGCTATTACCACCACACCGCCCTCGCCACCAGATCTGTCCTTATCACCACACTTACATTTGCTATTATTCATGCACTCTTCATCACCAGGCAAAAATTCAGGTGTGGCTGACCCCGCCTTTCTTCTTTTGGCCATGTCATCTCTCTCTCTCTCTCTCCCTCCCTCCCTCTCTCTCTCTCTCTCTCTCTCTCTCTCTCTCATTTCCCAGCGGCCCAGTTCCATTTCAGTGACTGGTATCCCAGTGTCAGCAAAGAAGCACTCCCTCGCCTTCCCACTATCTGATCTCATTCTCTTCTCCCCTCTCTCAATCTCATTTAGACGACCCTTTCCTCTCTCCACCCCTTCAGGGCCCTCTCTTTCCACCGCATACGCCATTCTATTTACCTGCTATGTGTTGGAATTGTGGTGGTGGCAGGGGTTGTGGTGGCAGTTGTTGTGATGCTGAAACTTGTGGTTTTTGTGGTAATGATCGCAGGGAATGTAATGGGGAAATTGCAGTTGAAATGGCTGTTAATGTAATTGCTACTGTGACAATGATTAGCGTTTCAGTGGTTATAGCGGCAGACGTTGTTGTGGCAATGAGTGTTACTTCAGTGTTTTAAGAGAACATACTTTTGTGGCCAGGGTTGTAATACTTGAAGGTTACAAGACATCCAGCCCACTTTCACCGTAACCACAGTAACATCCCGTCACCACAAGTGCAACCTTAACCAAGAAAATTACGCCTTACCAATGCACCTGCCACCTAACAAATACAACTACTTGTATCATCATTACAAGAATCACTATCTCTACCCTACCCATTACCTCATCAAAACTCCGTCTACTAGGTATTTACAGCTCCTGCATCACATCACATTGTCATCCTAACAGCACAACTACCATAACCACAATTATTATTATTTGCTAGTAAGTAGTGCTTCTAGGGTGACGATTTGCTGTGTGTGTGTGTGTGTGTGTGTGTGTGTGTGTGTGTGTGTGTGTGTGTGTGTGTGTGTGTGTGTGTGTTTGAGTGGGTGGGTGTGTGAGTGGGTGGGTAGTTGGGTGTGTGTGGGTGGGTGGATGTGGGTGTGAACAAAAACCTTTTTTTCTTTTTTAATCTGATTCTGACCAAATTTCGTGAATTGGTTGAGGGTCAGACTTTGAGTTCACCTGTTGTCTGGGAAAATAGGTCAGAGGTCAAGGTCAGATGGAAAGGTCAAATTCAAACCTTTTCAACTGATTTAAAGAAACTTGAAGGAATTAGCTTTAAATCAATTATCATCATGCGCTGTCGACTGATTTATGATAGGAAAAATTTCAGCGTCACAGATTTTAACTTTAATACTTCTCATTCAACTGGAACGAATTTTGGTGAAAAGTCTGTGAGTAAAACAAGAAGTAATTTGATATAGAGGACAATCGGTGGAGCCTGAAGGTCACAGGCTAAAGTCAAATGCTATAGACCCTTAGACCAGTTATAGGGCGTGGGTGATGCTCCCTCTGAGTGGCCTTTTATGCAACCATTGTTTTGTGCTGGATTGTTGTGACGCATATTCGTTCCAGTAATAAGGAAAAGTACAGGTAACATTACTATTTTTACAGTGTGAATCTCCTGTTTTCACACACACACACACACACACACACACACACACACACACACACACACACACACACACACACACACACACAGGCTGAGAATCCAATAAGATTTTCAATACTTCAATACTCTAAGGGATTTGCTCTGCTGTTCAGGACATCTCTCTCTCTCTCTCTCTCTCTCTCTCTCTCTCTCATAAATATGGCACAGGACATTCGAACTCCCTGACCGTGCATTGCTGGTCTGTGTTACGTTACTTATTATGGATACACCTTTGTCAGAGAAGTGTCAGGCTCTAGTAGCAGCTGATTCACAGTGGGATCATGGTTGAGTCAAGGCAGTGCGATAGCGTGGTAAGTGTCGGGTCAGTGAGAAGCCTTGGTGGGGTAAGAGTGGAGCCACGTTTGAACGAGGGTGCTCTCCCCCCACTTTTCTTTTTCTTTTTCTGTTTTTATTCAGTTCCACTTTTCAGTCAGCCTCGTTTCCCTTCATTTCTTCCTTTGCCTCCTGAGTGAAAAGGAGGCAGCACAAACAGTCTCGCTTTTACTCCCTGGGTTTCATAATTCTGTACAATCCCAGATCCACTTTCATTTTTTTTTTTTTTTTTCATAAATCATCCCATTCTCATCCACTTTGCAATCATTACTTTTTGATGCTGAACACTAGACCTTTTCCACCACACTCCTGTTCCTCACGGCCACTGTGTCACTGTCATACTGCCCACTACCTGTTTGTTAGTTTGTTTGTTTGCTTGTTTTTTTCCTTCAACCTTTACCATTATGTCATAAACCACTTCACTACTGACTGAGGAGCATTTTTGTATAACAATCATCCCATTTCCAGACATTTTTATTTAGTGTAAGAGCGATTTCTACAAGTGATGGAATTGTGATAACCTTAATTATTCCGTAAATGTATCAAGCTGTACATTTCGTTTCCAGAAGAAAAAGAGGGAAAATCCGTTTTCATTAATTTTTCTTTCCTTAACTTCACTCTGCTCCTCATTAGTCATTCTTTTATTTTTTCTTCGCTTCTCTTGCCTGGTGCGAAGCCCTTAAAAAATTTACACGCACAAAGGGGAAATACCCATCTTAATCTTTTTTTATGCGTAACGACTTCCATCTTGCGTTCCATCGTTCGAATATCTATGCCTACATCTATAAAAACCCAAAGTTTAAATTAAATGACTGCTTAGCTATTTTAGAATTTGCTTTATTTACTGAAGGGATGAACTATGCCTGTGACAGCATATATGATTTCAGTACTGGAGGATACTAATCAGGCGGCTGGTGGAAATGGAAAATACTGAATTCTGTGTCTGTTAAATAAAGCATCTGCTGTGATTAGGGTATGCAACATCGAGTGACTAATTGTACACAGTCTACTGTTAATCTGATGTTGGGCAGATTCTAAACCGACCACCGCTAATGGTTGCTCACTCCATAACAGAGGAAGCCCTGGTCCTTTCCACCCTCTCACTGTATTTCAAAGGAATGTCGATGGGTATCAATAAAATCAGCTGACGAATAAACGAGACGAGAGTTCTGACTTACAAAAAGAACCAGAGGGAAACTTGGTTAGCCGAGAGACAAAGGGGAAAAAAATGAACATTTCCACCCCTCTCTCCTGCGAGCCAGAGCAAAACCCAGATGGCCTGTTCACCCTGCAGACTGAAACTGTTCATACACACACACACACACACACACACACACACACACACACACACACACACACACACACACACACAGAAGAATGCAACATATATATATATATATATATATATATATATATATATATATATATATATATAAATATATATATATATATATATATATATATATTAGTATATTAGTATATTTAGGCAGAATGTTTTCTTTTATACAAAAATCATTCTGCATTGACCTGCTCCTGGAACACAGACTGGATCTATTCTGCCCTCACCACCTTCCAGGAAAACACTACCTGGAATACTGGAACCCAGGAAGAACTAATAAATTGTCTCTCACCCTGACCTCACCCGGTCTTCCAGTTCTCCAGTCTTTGTCTCTGGAACGTCATACCCAAAAATACTTATCGAGAGTAGGTGTCGGAACGAGAAAACTTGAATATGACGAGGGGAAGGTAGGAAGAGGTTGGGGCTGGGAGAGAAGAGAAACCTATAAAAGAAAAAAAAAAATCTCACAAAGAGTGCACGCCTCTTCCAGAATCAATGTAATTTATGATATATTATTGTAATTCTTTTTTGGCCGAAGAATACTTTTACTGTCCACATACTGAATTGATTCTATGGTCTTATTATGCCCTGTTTAATATTCCGAGAGAGCGAATACCTCCGCCAACGCCAATAAAATATACGGTTTGTTTCTGCATCCCGATCCGGATCCGCCTCATTTTTTACATTCTCACTTGTAATTGTCTCCGTCTGATATTTTTCTGCAGGTTCCTCTTCTCTGGCCAATTAAATCAACGTCCTCTTTAAATTCCCGTTCGCCATTCCTTCCCTTTATCAACTGCTCTGTTATTCGCCCATCTTCTCGTTATTTTGCATCCCTCATGGGTTTTACTGTGTCCCTCCGTTTCTTTGTATTTATATCTCAGTTTTCTACTCGTATTTCACACACACACACACACACACACACACACACACACACACACACACACACACACACGGTCACAATCCTCTCTCTCTCTCTCTCTCTCTCTCTCTCTCTCTCTCTCTCTCTCTCTCGACCACACTGGTACAATTAAAGCATAGCGCTCGTGTTGGACAAATCCAATCAAAAAGTTAAGCCATGTGTGTGTGTGTGTGTGTGTGTGTGTGTGTGTGTGTAAAGGTATGTATGTGCTGTATGTGTATGTGCTTATTCGTTATCAGTCAACCATCATAGAGAGGAAGGATATATGATGGATAAGGATGGATTTCTCGACACTGTTCTTCGTTACTTTTTCATCATGACCCAGGGGCATTGCTGGTGAAACGGGAGGGAAAGATGGGAGGAGACGTATGGGATCGGCGGGGAATGATATTAAATTACTAGTTGGTGAAGCGTATCTCTGTTGATGATCCCAGTTTTGGTGCCGTTACGAGTGGACATCTAGACCTTGAGAACGAGCATGCATACACTATACGTGTTCTGAAATTATGTAACAAACCCTACCAAGAATATAGATCTCGATGGCTTCGGGACCCCAAGTTGTTTTAGTACCCAGCAACTCTCTCTCTCTCTCTCTCTCTCTCTCTCTCTCTCTCTCTTTCTCTCTCTCTCTCTCTCTCTCTCTCTCTCTCTCTCTCTCTCTTTCTCTCTCTCTCTCTCTCTCTCTCTCTCTCTCATAAAAAGCTAATGTAGGCAGTAGCAGAGGACGATATCGATGTATCCTTCATCCATATTTTTTTTTTTTTTTTTTTTTTTTTTACCCATTAGCAGGGCAGGGGCCGAAGCTATGCTATCTGGTACCATCATTAAAGGCAAAGGTGACTACCACAAGTTGCCCCTGACTGATTTTATGTTGGCAATTAACTCCAGTCAGCTCTCGGATGTAAACCCATACGGACCTCATCCGGTTGGACGATAGACGCATACTTTATAAAAACTGATCTTTCCTAAATTTAATAACTTAATATCTACGTGATATGCTCATGTAATACAAGAATGTCAGCTGTCGTTAAGTAAAAGTTTGATTAAGAGAAAGTAAGCACAATATCTCAGAAATGTTTCATTTTCAGTCATACATCAGATTAAAAGTTTTCAAAAGTATGTTTAAATGTATCATATAGCTTTTTTAAAGCATTCTTTTCAAAATGTTAATCTGCTAATGAGTTAAGGTGGAAATATTTAATTTCTTGCATTGTCATTATGTTCACCACGAACATTGCTCCTATGGAATATTACACCAACATGGTGCTTAAAACTTTCCGAACCTTCCTTTTTATCTCCTGTTTTCCAAACGACGCAATTTATAGCTTTCTACCTCTTATTAAAACAAAATGTGATCTAACATCCGTGCCAGACTTCGCAAAATGCAAATTAAGTAATCTGAATAGCTTACAGAATTCCCTGAAAATTTACCTTGACGTATATACAGTATATCTCATATCGGGTAATATATTGCAAAACTTATGGAATTTGATATAGCCCGTAAAATAATACTGCTGAATATCAGTGGTCCAGCCTCAATCAGTCCGACTTAAGCATTTTAATCTTCTTTTTTTTTTTATTTGTTTGTGTTTTTATTTCAAAGAGCTTACGAATCCAGCCGTATAAAATGTTCCATAATTTCTGGGTAATTTTGCCTACAGCCTCGCCAAAGTGCGCATCTCTGGCAAACGGCGATATTAATTTGCATAACTGCAATATCATCCAGCTTTACCTATTTACATTTCCACCCTCGCGTCGGGGTCAAGCAGGACAGAGCAAGGGAGGAGCGGTGGAGGAGGTGGGGAGAGGAGGGAAGGAAGGGAGGGAGAGGGAGGAAAGAAGAAAGAACGAATAGCAGGGAGCAAGAGGTAAGGAGGAGGGGGGAAGAGGGGAGAGGCATGAAACAGGAGAGGAGAGAAAGGAGGGAGGAGGAGGAGGAGAGGTGACGGGAAATGAAGAAGTGGAGAGGAGGAGGAGGAAGAGAGGGGAGTGGGCGGGAGAGAGATGGGGGGTCATGTAAGGGAGGAATACGGAGGAGAAGGAGAGGGGAGGTGGATGGGAGAAGCAGTAGGAGATAGGAGAGGGGAAGATTAGGGGAGAAGCAGTAGGAGAGAGGAGAGGGAAGAAAGGATGGGAAAAAAGGTGAAGCAAAGGAGGTGGAGAAGAGGGGAAGAAGGGGAGAAGCAGTAGGAGAGAGGAGAGGGAAGAAAGGATGGGTAAAAAGGTGAAGCAAAGGAGGTGGAGAAGAGGGGAAGAAGGGGAAGTGGGAGGAGGGGGGGGAGGAGAGTGTGGGAGAGGAGATGGAGGAGAGGGGAGGGGGAGAGAAACAGTAGGCAGGTTGGGAGGTAGAAAAAGAGAGGAAGGGGGACGAAGTAGGAGGGACAGAAGGGCCTGGGAGGGCAGAAGGGCAAGGAGAGAGGATAGGAAGAGAAGGAGGAGAGAAGGAAAGGATGGGGAAACAGGGAAGAGGATAAGTGCTAGGGAGGGAAAAAGGAAGAGGAAAGAGAAGGAAAAGAGGAGGAAATGAGAGCAAAAAGGGATTAAAAAGTAAAACAAACACTAACTTATGTAATGATCCTTTCTATGCTATTCGTTACAGAGAAGACTAAGACTACCTTAAATTATTCTGTGACTTGAAGCTAACGAAAGCAAAGCAAGAAGGCTCCACCCTCCCTCCACCCTACAAAGCCTCCCGCCAAATCCTCCCGCGAAATCGGCAGGAAAAAGTGAAAAGATCCACAGTGCAGCATAGAAAAACTGCTCGGTATTTCACTGCGAAAGTATAACATAACATTATTTTGCTTTCCATGATTTCAGTGATAGAAAAAGCAGAGTCCGATTTTTATTGTTCGTATTCGTTGATACTAATCTGAGCAACTATTATTTTATAATTGGACTGCAATCTATCGCATCCAGATGAAATTTGTTCCATATGCTGAGAACTATGTGGAGTTATTAGTGTATTACTTTATATACCTGGAAATGTTTGCCGGTAATTTTATAACCTTTTCTTCTGGTATGATTCGACCGGTGTATTGTGACGTATAGTACAGATATCAGTTACCACTCTGACATGTTCTTGAGTTCATGTACCAGAATCATGTAAAATCATAGGCTACGCTTTCCATACTTAATAGGTTTATTTCCTTTAAGCGTGCCTTCTATGGGTTCTACTTTGGGTATAATTTTTTGCTTCATTGCAATCCACTTGCTGTCAAGACGGACAAGAGAGGTGTATGTTGAAAATAGGAGAGGTAAAGATACTCTTGGGAAAGAGTGAGAAAACAGTTCATGATTCGTCTGGTGGAAATCGTAGTGTACAGTGGAGGGGATGTAGGAAACTGTTTCGGCAGTTCATATAGGTATTACAGGGTGATAGAGGAAGTAGAAGAGCCATGACACACAAAACTTGACAGAGTGTTATTAGAAAGCAGGAAAGTAATCAGATGGAGAGAACATTCCATAAAGGTGCTGAATGCTAACAACGAAAACAGTGCAGATACATGTAGTTGGGAACTGGTTAGAAGATAAAAAGGGAGAAGGAAGGAAGAGTTCAGTGTGTTGAATGTGAAAAAAGTCAGACTGGGGAAAGCCCCAGGATTTGATATGTACGAGGCAATGTCGAATTAAGTGGGAGAGATAGCATTTGAATGGATTTAGATGAAGCGCAGATTATTTATGAGTAAATGAATAAATAAATAAATATATATATATATATATATATATATATATATATATATATATATATATATATATATATATATATATATATATATATATATATATATTATACAATCCCCTTGAACTCAAGGTCACAGATCTTAAGTACTCTTAAGAATTTTCCAGAAACATTTGACAGTTTAACTTGTCGGTAGTGATGTGGGTAAAGATTAATATAAGCATCTACAAGAGCTGGCATTCGACATGCAGAAATTTTAAACTTGCCTTGCTATATAATATTACTGTATCCAACGAAGATAATATATAATTCGCACTTTCTTCGATACTGAAAGAACTGAAGGAGAGGGGCTGTTAAACTTATTCAGAAATGAATTAGGATCTCCATTAACAGGACGATGATAATATGGTCAATATATCTGAACCATGGGAGTGTAAATGAACAAATCTTAGGTACCAAGAGAGTCTCAGGATACTCCATATATAATAATTAGAAAAAACGGAAGAGAAGATTTCCCGTTGCACATCTAAATTTTTGACCGAAAATCATACTAGTTACAGAAAAATTTGTATTTAGTTCACATAATTTAATCCTGATGAATACGTCGGATGAGACTGACCAATTCAGATTAACTAAATAATTCTTTGCATAATTAAATCATGAACAGGAATTATTGTGAATAAACAGTTAATATCAAGAAATATAAGCTTTCAGTTACCTCTGTATTTCTTTTATTTCACTACTGAGGTCACTAGATTTTTTTTCCATGTAGTTCTGAGATTGTGCCTGTTAATGGAGGTGACATGTTACTTGCCCATCAAGGTAACCGATAGCTTTGCCGAACCAACAAAACTGAGGACAAGACGGAGTGGTTCAGGTTTGTACATTTTGAAAGAACATACACACATGGACAGTACTGAGACAATGTTGGATTTGTTACTTTGAACATTCTAAGTAATTTCGACTGGGAGCCCAGCAAATTCATTTTTTTTTTTTTTTGTCGATTTTTTAATGTAGTTCTGGTGGGGTCTATCAGAAGAATTTCATATGCTCTCTTGTTATTTAAAAGATCAATTAATTTATCCACATACACATTTTTGTCTAAAATAACAGACTGAACTTATCACCCGTTCTTATGTGAATAACTTTGTTCTTTAGGGTTCTTTAAAACAAGGGTTCTTTAAAGCAACTTGAAAACACTTTGGAATATTAGGATTTTACTTTTATGGAATAAATAATGTGCACATTGTTTGCAGTCTGGACGAAATTAGTTCTAAGATCTGTACAGTTTTCTTTTTTTCCTCTAAAAATAATTTAGGAGAGATGTAAATGTGAAGATGCGCGGTGATAAAAAATAATCTGGAACATAGATCGGACGAAATGAGGAAGGGGAAACAAAATAATTCTAGTACGGGGCAAACTAAGGAATAGTGAGGATTGGGAACGATTAATAGTGATATTTCTCGTTAAAGATGTCTGTCTTTTTGCTCCCATATCCCGGATCTCTCTCTCTCTCTCTCTCTCTCTCTCTCTGCTCCATCCTCAATCTTAGTTCTCCTCCCCCTTCCCTTCCCTTCTTCATCTTCTTCATCATCTTCTTCGTCTTCTTCTTCTTCTTCTCTCTCTCTCTCTCTCTCTCCCCCCACCGAAACAGCTAACAACAAAAACTCCCTTGCATAAAAATGGAAAAATCGGAAAAGTTGATCCGCCTCAGAATTTCCATATTACGACGGAGGGCAATTTTTTGTTGAATAGAAAATCAGATGAAATTATGGTCAGAGGGATGGAAGAGGTTCGTGGCGAGGTTTGGGGGAGGGGAGCAGGGTCGGACTGAGGGTGGCGGTGGGGCGGAAGGAGTGAGAGGGGAAAGGAGGGGACATGGGGAGAAAAGATGAAAGGGCGGGCAGGGGTTGGAAGAGAGAAACTGAAGGCAAGGAAGGGGTGGGAGTGAGGAGGGCTGAGGTCTCGGGTACAGGATGAAAGGACTGTAAAGTAGAATGACGTGAGTGTGAATGTGATGAGGGAGATGGAGGGGGGAAAGTTGAGGGTACAAAAGAGTACAAAACACAACAAACAGCAACAGTTCGAATGGTCCTTTCGGGGCTGTTTGTTACAGAGAGGACTGTAAATATCATTAGCTAATTATATGACCTGAAGACAAGTGGAGTAAGGCAAAATGGTTTCCCAGTCCCCCCGGTCACCAATCCCTGTAGCCAAAGCTGGCGGGAAAAAGTCAGATGAACCACAGCGCAGTGTAGAAAAACTGCCGTGGAAATTTCATAAGAAATGTTTAAATAAAATAAAAAACTGTAATCTACAGCAACTTAACTTGATATAGAGAGGTAGTAGCATTACTGATAAAAACATTGTGCAATTGCTGCATTCTCCACTATGTGTAAGAGGGGAACGTCAGTTAGTCAGATTTCTGTATTGTTGAGTCATAAATTGATTTAACTAGGAATTCGAAGTCAGATATTTATCCGAGGAACTTTTAAATGTTATTACTTTGTTGCAGTTTACCACAGTTCTAATCAGTTTACTCCATATGTTCATTGTCATGGCACTTGGCTGAACTGAAGTTTCACAAGTCTTCTTTTCTGTTTCAAGAGGAATTTGATTATACCCAATTTCTGTTGTTGTTTCGGTTTCTACAATCTCTGTTTAAGGCACTTGAAATTAGAGTTTCTCTGAGCACAGTAGGAATGGATTGTCTTCAGATGATGTTTCCATTTGCTTGACCTCATCATATCTTTCCCCAGCACTGAAGCACCGCACACACTGAGGTGTCCGGAAGTCATCAGTGAGGATTGATGAAAATCTATAGTTAATGCATTCATCACTGTAGGCTTTTCGCTTCTTATGGACACTGGCAACTATCGCAGGCCTTGAGAAAAATATATTAAAAAATTACGAATGATAAAGACATAACATTATATGAAATAACAGTGGTAGGCAACCTGTCATCCACCCTGCCAATTTTGCTGACCCACTGAGAAAATTTCAATATGCTTCATCATCAGTAATATTCTTTATCAACGCCAAGACTATAGACAATGAAAAATTAACGTCAGTGGAAATGTATTCTTTAATGAGAGTAAAAATGCTTTGTTATTTATTTTTTGTAACTCATAATCCGTACGTATTCATAATTTACTTCCTAAATCTGACCCAGCATTAGTGTATCGACTGACGAAAGTGACCCACATCCACATCGTCACCACATACTCCATCAGTTCCTGCGGCTAACCCCATTTTGATGATCTTCATTTCCCGCAATACTTTCATTGTACGGATCTCTTCCTAACTATATTCCTCTCTTCTCCGATCTCTTCCCCAGCCACGTATACTTGTGCTTCTTTCTTTCTCTGTATTAAGCAGTTCCTTACAGTGTTCTCTCCATCGACTCACTATTTCTCTCTTTTTCATCTAATCATCATCTCTTATCCCCATCCACCTTTAATTATCTCTAGCCCGACTTTTTGTTTTTTTAAATCTCAGTTTTGTGACTACTTTATTTTCCAGTCTCCAGTTGCCTCCTCTTACCAATCCTTCTCTCCCCCTTCAATTTGCTCAGCACTTCACAAACAACAATCAACATCCCGCTGACAGACCATCCCCGCTGATTGTGGTAGTGTGTGTGTGTGTGTGTGTGTGTGTGTGTGTGTGTGTGTGTGTGAGAGAGAGAGAGAGAGAGAGAGAGAGAGAGAGAGAGAGAGAGAACGCTAATTGCTTGAAAACAAGGAGGGAATGGAAAGTGGGCAGCATATAATCTTAACTCTACATCAGCACTGAAACAAAAATAAATAAGGTAAGTTCATATCCAAGAATGTGCTGCCAATTTTGTGTCATGTACGGGATTAATGTGACTTTTTGCCGTAATATGCGTGTATGAGTTAATATGAAAGACTTGTTACGAAATGCTAGTTTGATATTTATTTTTCATTAATTATTCATGGCAAAAATATCAATCACTCCTTCATATCATATCTACTTCTACATTACCAAGTTCGGATCTGTATGTCTTTTTGCCTGCGGTGCGGTGTCCAACTTTCTGTGTTCAGTGCATGTGGAGGATCACACAATAAGTGGAAGTTATTTATAAAACACTCAAAAACAAAAATTTTTAAATAATCCCTTTGAAATGCCCCTTACGTCCCCCTCCCCCTCCCACCCAAAAAATCAGTTAGCGTTCCGAAGGAGTTTAAATACTTTCCAAAAAAGTGCTTTGAGATCATTTTTTTACATTTTTTGGAGTTTTATCAAAGCCAGGGAGAGGCCGAAGGTTGTTATATATCTGTATATTTATGTATCTATCTATCCATCTACCTATCATTATGTCTGTCTGTCTATTTATATGTATGCATGCATGAATGTATATATGTATTTATATATGTATGTATAAATGAATCTAAATTACTCACAGTGTAAATAGAAATGCGGACAGTAAGTTTTCCCTGTAATGTGTTCAGACATGGTGACATTTTCAGGGTTACTTTCTGAAAATGTAATGCACGGAAGTACTTACTGTCTCTGCATTCATTTCTCTTCATGATCATTTGCATTTTATTTGTTCATGGTAAAGTTTTTGCAGGAACACACACACACACACACACACACACACACACACACACACACACACACACACACACACACACACACACACACACACACACACACACACACATTGTTAGCAAATGTGTCATAGTTGTATGATTTTTCTGTCCACTGAATTACATGCGAGCAGTAGGTGCTTTGTGCTTTAAGGCAATGCGGAATAGATCTTGTAGGTAATGTAAGAAATATGCAGTGAATCGCATCCTTGATTGCTTTTTGCTTGTTTTAATATGATATTGTTTATAAGTATGAAGAAGAGTGAAAATGTTGTAGAAATGGGGTAGTAATTATTTTGCACCCTTAATTAGAACCTTTAATTAGGGGGGGTGAGCTGGGAGCAGGGCAGTGAAATGGCGGAGGACAGGGCGACGTGGTGGTGATTTGTTTGTGGCCACCCCGTAGGGGATCAAGGCGTCTGGCAATAGATAGATAGAATTAGCAATTAGATTTATATATGTTGTAGTGCAGAGAGAGAGAGAGAGAGAGAGAGAGAGAGAGAGAGAGAGAGAGAGAGAGAGAGAGAGAGAGAGAGAGAGAGAGAGAGAGAGAGAGAGAGAGAGAACTGGAAACATGGAAATTTGGAGGGAGTCCAGATATGATTAGCTTTTAATATGGAACCTCTCTCTCTCTCTCTCTCTCTCTCTCTCCCTCTCTGTTTTTGTCTGTCTGTCTGTCTGTCTGTCTGTCTGTCTCTCTCTCTCTCTCTCTCTCTCTCAACAATTAACTAAAACAGTTTTTATATGTTTTGACCAGTTTGATCAAAGGGGTAAAGGTCTGTACTGGGTTCACTTCTGGTTATGAGATCAGTACGTTAAAAGTCAAGGTCAAACTAGAAGGTCATCGTTCATAGTTTTTTAGTCAATTTATACCAAACTTTGCAGAAGTGTTCACTGCATTGCGAAAAGTGCTCAGTTAAAGATTGAGGTCACAGGTAATGATACAATGCCAAGGTAATATGGTTTTGTCTGCTTAAATAGGTTCATTGTGATTCAAACACGCCTTGTGCCATGGTTTAGGGTAAGTCAAAGATGAAGGGATCCGATTTTGAGAGCAATCGGTCAACGGTCAGTATCACTGGGCACTGTCAAATATTCGGCCCTTAGATAATTCGGGTGGAGCGCTAGTATTGCACACTCTCTGGGTGTTCATTCCTGTTTGTTAATGTGCTACATTGTCTCGTTACCCACTTTTCATTCTTTCTTCAATTTCCTTACAAACTCTCTCTCTCTCTCTCTCTCTATATATATATATATCATCATCATCATCATCAGCCGTTTGAGTATCTACTGCAGCACCGGCTTATCCCGACCGAAGTCGGGACGATACAGCCAATGTATCTCTACCAAGTGGCTTAGGCTGTCTGGTAGAGATTGTATGTAGCATGAGAAGTGCTTGTAAGTGTAATTGTAGTGTTGGAATGACTCTGGATGTGTGTGAAGTCCGTGAACCAAGGGTAATCGGCCCGCGCAAACCGACTGGGTGCAAGCATACTTTATAGTAAGCGCCACTGGTTCAACCACAGCACCCCTTGTGTCCGCCAATGCAGTACGTGGCCGGGTGAACACTCCCAAAGTTTATTACCCTGGCGGGGAGCGAACCCTGGTTCACCCGTGTAAGGAACGCACACTCTACCACTGTACCACAGAGGCTCATATATATATATATATATATATATATATATATATATATATATATATATATATATATATATTTTCAGACGGCACACGACGTTGTCTCCCAGTCTGCCTTGGCAGCGACACTCCCCATATTTTACACGATCATCTCATAACTTTTTTCCGTTATCCCTCTCAGTCCTCCCCCCACCACTCTTTTTCATTTTCATTTCCTTTCTCCAGCCGTTGCCTTTCTCTTACGCCGTCT
>NC_137014.1:5692081-5867081 GCF_032717465.1 Coenobita brevimanus
ACCCCAAAACACCACTGAGAGATCCATTACACTAGCCCTGAATGATGTTCTTGTTGATGCTGCTACTGCAGCTGTTACTGTTGGTTAACTACAGCCATCCAAAACCTATAGCCAAACAGCATCCTTCAAAAAACACTGCTGCCATAGTCCCCTCAGAAACTACCCAACTGTGAGAGATACGAGTACAACTAACCAGACGACGATGGGGCCACCCCCCTTCCCTACTACAATACCAACACAAACTGCAGCTCACAAACAATCCACTTTGTCCACCTTGCAAAGCAGTCTCCTACACAGCAACACACCACATGCACCACACTACAACAACACAAACAGCCCTTTAACAAAACCTCTGCAAAATACATCAATGAGCGACCACTCGAAGCTGTCGATTTCCTGCATCCCACTGGGCTCATAACGAGATGAGCCTTGGATTGCAACAACCACAACACAGCAACAACATTTACAGTCTGTCTGGTCGAGCAGACCCATCAACTACAAGTAAGAAACTGCTGATATGATGCTGTCCTACAGGCACAGTATGGTACGTACACCTTGCAAGGAACCGTCTCTTCTTTGAGGTAGACTGCTAGGCGCATGGATATATTAAGAGGTGTAGCTCCAGGATGGATGTCGCAGCTGCTTAGCTCCAACCAGGGTGCACAGTGCCAGGACTGCCAGAAAGTGTTGCCTCCTCGTCAGCGAGAATCCTGAATGTAATTGTACCAAGCATTAAATTAGGACGCTGGGTATAATCCTAGAGTTCATAAAATGAGAGCGAATATTAAATGAAAGAAGGATTGCTGGGTTTTGAGGAACTAATTGCTAAGTCTAAAACTATTGAGAGAAAGAGAAAGAGAGAGAGAGAGAGAGAGAGAGAGAGAGAGAGAGAGAGAGAAACATCATCAATCAAGAATTAGCACTTAAATCGTGCGACACACTGGCTTAATTATTCTCCTCTCATTAGCCCAGCATTTACCTTTACCTTGTTACTTTGACTTTAAACTGATTGTTCTTAAAATCATATTACTTTATCTTCGTCCGACCGACCTCCAGCCATGACCCATAGTTTGCTCCAGATCACCTCAGCATTGTTAGAGTTGGCCTTCGCTTGTTACCTTTATTTTAATGACGTTTTCAAAGTGGAAACTCATCATCCATGGTTGAATCTTTACCCTTGCGCGTAAATGGTCTAATTCAAATAAAACTGACTGAGTTTTAGGGTCGAAAATCCCAACTACTCTAATGAACTTGATGTACTGCTAATTTTTTACATTATAGAACATCTTTATGTTTATCATATCCTCAACGTTTCCACAAAATTTGTTAAATCGGTTCAGTACCTTTTGAAACTGGCTTTGCTGTGTTACCTTGACCATTGACCTATTGCACTTTGGGAATTTCCTCACCATTCCTTACAAGTCCCTCAAAATCGAATTGAAACTGAATGAGTTATTTTGTTTATAATCACACACACACACACACACACACACACACACACACACACACACACACACACACACACACACACACACACACGTGATCACACGCATTTGCACGGCTAACGATACAATAACCTCCACTCTCGTTTTTATAAGGGTGTAAAAATGTGAATGAACGCAAAATTTTTCCCCAGTACACACACCCAAAAATTTTACAGTACATGCATCGGTGTACATGTATTGCAGTACCTTGTTCTCCCCTCCCCCCCAGGCTCACTGGCCCATACTGCACCACAGTATATCCAGGAAGGCATGCACCACCCTGCAATACATCCCCCCAAGGCATACCCCAATAAGTCACACGCCATTCAACGCCACGGAACACCACACCCACTCAAGGCATTCTCCACACTACACCATTGCAAGGAATTCATCACACTACTCACGCTCAAGGCACACACCACACTATACTCCCTCAAGGCATACACCACACCATTGTGAGGCACACACCACTCCATATCACAACATATCCCTGAAAGGCATGCACCACACCATACCTCCACAAGGTACACGCCACACCACATTTTCTCCCTGCATGGCACAAATCACACCACACACCTCCGAAAGGTATACGCCACACCAGACTTTCTCCCTGCGTGACACAAATCACACCACCCTCCCACGAGGCACATACCGCACCACACCACAGTACACCACACCAAATCACGTCCCATCGCACAGCACTACACCGTTACAAGGCACATATCACACCACTCCACACCTGTGCAAGGCGCACACCATCCCACATGGCATCACATCTCTGAAAGGCATGCAACACGCCACTCCACACCATCGCAAGGCATGCACCATATCTCACCTCCATAAGCACACATGACACCACACTACATCCGGCGTAAGGCAGATCCGCTACCCCACACCACACCAGTCTCACTCTCACACACATTACACCACAACACATACCAGCCAGACCCTCTACCCCACATCATACCACCCCAAACCACCCCACCCCACACCACACCGCAATACATGCCCGCCGGCTCCAGTGTCCCACATCATATACCAAGCCACATACCAGCAAGGCGACACCACACTACACCAAACGACACCACACCACACCTCGCCCCCTCGCCCAGCCCACAGCCCCAGCCCACACCACACCATATCAAACCCCAGCCAGGCCCATGGCCCCACACTAAAGCTAATCCCTACCAGATCCGCACCGCACAAAGACCATGCCACACCATACACCATGACCCCGCCAAGGTCGCAGCCCAGATTCACGCCACATCACATCATCATCAGGCCCACTGGCTAACATCACACCACACCAGATCTAATGAATCATCCCACACAAAATAGCCGCCAGGTCCGGCGCCACGCAACACCGCACCAAACCACACCACATCACACCTTGACAAAAAAGTCCACATTACCACAGTCTTCATTCCTACTGTTTCAAAAAAAAAAAATAATAATAATAATACCATTACCTCCACCTTTCCGCCATTCAGGTTATTACATTACCCCCCCTTCTCTATATAACCACACCTGACTAGCCAACCCTAATCCCCCTAAAGCCTGGTTGTTATATCTGTGCTCCAGCCCCTGCCAGTTGGCCCCCCTGGAACCAAAGTAGAGGTAGACGAAGACACTCCTTAACTTGTGTAGTGCGTGTGTGTGTGTGTGTGTGTGTGTGTGTGTGTGTGTGTGTGTGTGTGTGTGTGTGTGTGTGTGTGTGTGTGTGTGTGTGTGTGTGTGTGTGTGTGTGTGTGTGTGTGTGTGTGTGTGTGTGTTTAACTTACACAGTACACATGGCTCACATGACAATTGAACGCAAGAAAACGAACGCAGAATTATACATACCGAAATGAGTTACACAAGCCATCAGCAAATCATCTTGTAACCTCACACAAAGCTGACGAATAAGCACACAAACAAATACAGAATGGATGAAAACGTAATCTACATAATACTCGTCTCTCTCTCTCTCTCTGTCTCTGTCTCTGCCTCTGTCTCTGTCTGTCTGTCTGTCTGTCTGTCTCTCTCTTACATATATATATATATATATATATATATATATATATATATATATATATATATATATATATATATATATATATATATATATATATATATATATATATATATATATATATATATATATATATATATATATATATATATATATATATATATATATATATATCTTTCCATCTATCCATATCTATATCTATGTCAATTTATCTGTCTATATATCTATCTATCTACATGTATCTATATCTTTCTCTCTGTCCATATCTTTTTCTGTATTAATCAATCAATCTGTCTATTTTTCTATCTCTCTGTCTTTCTATATTTTTATAATGCAGTTAAGAAGACCTGGCGTGTCTTGTGGTTGAGGAGTGGCCTACGGACTCTAAGCCGTCAAAGGCACTGGTCCATTGAAGGTCGCGAGTTCATTCCATTTGGAAATTCAGTGTAATTAGCACTGAAATCGTTGTATAGATTTAAAAAAAAAAATTACCGTGCTTACCTGGATTGCCTGGGAGGCTAGGGAACCACCCCCTTGTGGTACACGACCCCTGCCATCCCATTTTGCCCACTGGAGCATTATTCCTGATTGGCCCTTTTTCCTGTGGCTATGTTCCCCCATGGACCTATTGTGCCACCCACCACCAGCCCATCCAGCCTTCCCAAACATCCGGACCACTCACACACCCATGAACCTATACTCCCACTACCCACCCACCAGCCCACCTCTCCCACCCACTCAGCCACCCACCCATCTACCCAGTGTGTCCATCCACCCATTTACCCAAACTCACCCACCCACCCCTCTGATCCTGCCCGTCCACTCACCCACCCACATTGCCCGACACTGCCTCACCACACCCCATTATCCACCCAAGCCTGTCCACTCACCCCACACACCTTACCCACCTATCCAACCACCACCCACCCGTCATAATAATACTGATGCGATTAAATAAAAAGAGAAGGTTAGAAAAATCTACGGTATGTGGTCTCCAAGCTCCACAACGCTGACTTGATTAGTGACTTGAACAGATCTAATTTTGGCCATCAGGGGCTCCAGTTTTGCATCCTGAAACCACAGACATTAATTCCAAATGAAATATTACTCAGATTGATCCTTTCTGATCCCTGTATATAATTCACCCATAATTTCCTTATCGGTAAAACACACGGACAGACAAACACAGATAAAAGAGATTGTTCTGATAGTTCTTTCATGCGTATCAGTATCAAACAGTTCTATAAGAGATATTATATATTTATATATTATTGTAGACAACTGACGTTAGGGCATAAAATATAACTTTTAGGAGGACGTGGCAACTGTGTTTGGTGTAGTTCAAGTAAATGGGCTTCCTTGCATATACAGGTGGTCCTCGACTTATGACCATCCAACTTCTGACCAATTTACACTTACGACGAATGCCCCATAGAGTCTTCACAAGTACTTTCGCGTTGCTACAGAGGGCGATTGTACACCTAAGCGGCAGGATGGGCATGCTGGGGCAGCTTTTCCAAGGCTCGCTCACATAACAAACCGATTGCTTTGCCAGTGGTGTTAGTAATGGTACTGAATACCAGATTCATAATACTTTGCAGTTATAATATACAGTCATGTAATCGATCTATGAATTTACTGTTTGTTGCCGTAAATTATGTTACTGTTTACAGTTTATCTTTACCGCAAAAATAAGTATATCACACTGTATGATAGTTTGCTACCAAGGATGCACTCGTTTCATCTTGAACCCAAGACAACAGCCTGTTTTATTTTTGCGATGCTAAAGAAACGTGTGGACCCTTATTGTAATGTGTAGTTCAGTGCTAATCACGGCTGGATAATGCAGTTTAAATGCCGTTTTTCCTTTCATAACGTCAAGGTGAGTGGTGAGGCTCTTATATATAGTGCCGGCAGCTGAGGCTTTCGTGGAAGAATTTTTTTTTTAAATTCATTTGTAAATACTGCTATCCTGCGGTTATATACTGTAGATACTATTCTATATTTAGAGAATAAGTTGTTTGAAGTATTTGTTAGTAGTATTACCTTTATAAGTGTTTTGGCGTATGTGTGACTTCGTTGTGTGTAATGTATATCTGACTTCTGACAGTACTGTACCTGCACTGTATATGCCTTTTCGACTTCGAACAAATCGGAAACGACGGATCCGTCTGAACGTAACTCCGTCGTAAGGCGAAGACTGTTTGTGTATTCAGAGCAGTTTTAAGCTGAGTTTGTTCCTTCCGGTTAGCAGAATCCATGTCGGACACACACACACACACACACACACACACACACACACACACACACACACACACACACACACACACACACACACACACACACACACACACACACACACACACACACACACACACACATACACACACACACACATTTTAGCCCTCAAGCACACACATACACATTTTAGTCTTCAAGCAATAAATTCACAAGGTTCCCCGTGCTCTCGCCATTACCAGAATTACTCCAACCACCCTCACATGTTTCTCTTTAAACAAGGAATCCCTTACAAACGAGGCAAGTGAGCGTTAAAATGAATGACTGAGGGGGTGAGTGGACAACTGAGTGGCACAGTTAGAGGGTGTGGTGTGTGTGTGTGTGTGAGAGAGAGAGAGAGAGAGAGAGAGAGAGAGAGAGAGAGAGAGAGAGAGAGAGAGAGAGAGAGAGAGAGAGATTCAGAAAAAAAAGTGAGAACTTACTGAGAGTACTTAATGTTCTTCCGTCTCTTTCTTTCCGTCTTTTCTTTGTCCCTCACCTTTCCATCAACTTCCTTCCCCTTTCACCAGCTACTCTATCGCTCTCAGATTCACCAAACTGCCACCCGCTGACACGTCCTTTTAACTCACTTTTTCGTTCTCCCTTCAACCTTCATCTAATGGTCACCTAAAGATTTCTTAGCTATACCCCCACCTCTCTCTCTCTCTCTCTCTCTCTCTCTCTCTCTCTCTCTCTCTCTCTCTCTCTCTCTCTCTCTCTCTCTCTCTCTCTCTCTCTCTCTCTCTCTCTCTCTCTCTCTCTCTCTCTCTCTCTCTCTCTCAGGCCCAGCTGGCGCACCACAAGGTAAGAGTTAAGGGGTCGTCCATGATCCGAAATTCTATGATAAACCAACCACTAGTATGTGTGTGTGTGTGTGTGTGTGTGTGTGTGTGTGTGTAAAGGAGTTCAAAAGGAAAGCAAATAGCGACAGACCTATTGATTCTTACGGGACTGCATTTTTTGAACAGAACTATCTCAGTGATATGTAATTATATTAGCGTTCTCCACCCATCAAACCTCCAGCCAAAACCGGCAGGAAAAAGTATGAAGGGCCACCATGCAGCACTGATATATTGGCATGTACTTTTTTTTTTTAGGAATCACCATCTATCTTTCTATAGCCAGATGCGGTTAGCCCGTTAAGGAGTGACCACAATCAAATCTTCTCCATGTTGGCCTGTCACTTGCCATTTCGATGCCCTCCCCCCCAATTTTCACCCCCTCTCTCATATCCCTCTCCACTCCATTCCTCTATCTCACCCTCGGTCTTCCCCTCCCTCTTCCCCCCTCCATTTCACTCACACACACCCTCCTCTTTAGCCTCTCACTCTCCATCCTCTCTACATGGCCAAACCACCTCAGTGTTTTTCTCTTAACGCTTTCTATCGCATCCACATCCACACCACAACATTTCTTCATTCCCTCATTTGTCAGTCTGTCTCTCCATGCAACTCCACATGTTTCTTTCAAATAACTCATTTCCACTGCTTTCACTCTTGACTTGTGTCCTTCCAGTAAGGTCCAAACTTCACTTCCATACGTTATAGTGGGTATCACAATACTTTCATGCAGCGAGTATGTTACATCCAAGCTTTTCCCTATTTCTTATCAGTCAATGAACCAGCAACCTTTCTTCTCTGTTGTACCCTTTCAAACTCTACGTCTTCAAAACTTCCAAGCTTAATCATCACACTACGCAAGTGCTTAAATGCCGTAAAATTTTCCATTTCCTCATAATCAAGCATCACTGTGCATTCAGTGACTTCATTTCTGTCCAGGACCACAACTTTACTCTTCCCTAATGAAACAATCGTTCCACGTGTTTACAAATTCTTCACCTTCCTGTACATAAAGAGACCTTAACCAATTATTGAGACCGAAAGCTTTACTGTAAAACATGCTTTCTACCCCTATTATAAGAAGTAACCGTGAGATCAACACCTTCTTGATCTTGTACTTGAGGTGCCCGATCCTATTCCTACATCACTTCAGCAGTTCCTCCGATCGGGTCCGTACCACATTGACAGTGCCTGCATGCATATATACATGTGTGTGTGTGTGTGTGTGTGTGTGTGTGTGTGTGTGTGTGTGTGTGTGTGTGTGTGTGTGTGTGTGTGTGTGTGTGTGTGTGTGTGTGTGTGTGTGTGTGTGTGAATCTCTCAGAGGTTCGTATTGCCGTCTATACAATGTAATAACTTATAGTACGAGGGTTCGAATTACGATGTTGGAGGCTGGCACAACTCGACACAGGTGTCTGTTGGTTGGTAGGTTCATTGAGTACCTAAGGTAAGTTCTAGGGTAGGTGACTGTGGTAACCTTAAATTATGCCAGCAATAACTGTATGTCCCCACTGAAATGCAGAAATCGATACTTGATATGATTTGATCATCGATCGATGAGGTTAACAGGGTTGGAGAAATAGTTTGTATCCCAGGAAAGTCGGCGAATAATCCGTAACACAGACAAAACCTAAGTGACGGAGATGTGCAACATGGATGATTGCGCCAGAGCATCCCGCTTCCTCTTGATATTTATCTATTCATGACACATAATCTCTATAAACACACAAGGCCCAAACCATCCAATTACCTCCGTGTTGCTGAGTGGTGAAACACCACCTTCCTGTCTACCAGAGACATGTCATGAGGCACAGGCACGAGGGGTAGATTGGAACTCAGACTGAATACATGTTGATCCGACCCTCTAAGGTGGCAGTTGAGTACAGTTTCAATAAGAACTTCAACTCCTCCCATTCACGTGGCCCTTGGCTGGACGAGAAGCTTAGATATGAATGAGCTTATGTTGAAGATGTAGCTGGCTTTTTGTAACACTGTAAATGCACTTACACTGATGTATATTTTGTTCACATCAGCGAAAGGGAATAAATTACTTAGGAATGATATCATGTCAGAGAAAGCACAAAGCGAGGAAAGTTTGGAGAAAAAAATAACGAACGATGCAGAGACGACGAAATGAATGATTGTAATCAAAAGTTTGGGGAGAAATAGAAAAGAAAGAAGATTATGACAGTGAGGGTAAATTGGACTGTTTTATGAAGGTAGTAAAGCATTTTTACGGCCCTTCCAGTCACATTATTCACGTTTAGTTAATTCTTCCTCCATTCATCGTCATTTTGCTCACTCCTCTTTCATGTAATTGCCTCTTACATACCAGTTACCTTCTCGTTTCAATCTTCATTCATTATTCATTCCTTCTCTCTCTTTCCCTCTTTTCTCTCTCCTGTTCATATTTCCTTTTCTTTCATTTTCTTGTTATTCTTCCTTCCTACACTATTCTTTTACTTTTCTATTCGAATCCTTCCTTCCTTACTTGCGTGTTATTCCACTTTCCCGTTCACAATGCCTCCACTGTCACAGCTCTTCTTCTTTCCAGCTCCGGGGATCACCGGCCTTATGCTTAGGAGAAACTTGTGAATGACCCTCCCAACTCCCTTCACCACCAAATATTCTGAACCCAACCTAACCTAACCAGGCATTTTTCAACATAAGCCGGATATTCTTAACATAATCTAACCGGTCAGATTTTGACCAAATTGGAAGACTCTGAACCTAACAAAATCTCACTGTACAATTTTAGTATAGTAATCCGTATTCTGAGCATAACATAACAGCCTCACAGGTTCAAATGTAATCCGGCTATCCCGAGCCTAACTTAACCTAACCTGATAAATTTGAACCTAATCCCAATTTGCTGAACATACCTAACCTTACTGCAGGTCTGAACTCAGTTTAAATAGTCTGAGCCTATCCTAACCTAATCGCCGGGCAACTTTGACCCTAATGCGAATATTACAATCCTAACCAAACCTCGCAAGTCTGAACCCAGTGCAAATATTCTGGCCCTAACCTCATCGTGTTAAATTTCAGTTAATCCGATTATTTTGAGCCTAGCATAACACTGACGCGCATGTTTGAGGCTAATTTGAATATTCTGAGTCGAATCTAACTTAACCACCCAAGTTTAAACCTAATCCAAATATTCTAAGCCTTACCTAACCTAACCACGTAATTTTGTACTTAATATTAATAATTTGAGCCGAACTTAACCTAGCCGAGCAATTTTGACTCTAATCCAAGTGTTCCGACCCCAGCCTAACCTAATGGCGTGAGTTGTCCGGAAAAAGTCCGAAAGAGTCTGGAAAAGCCTGGAAGGGTCCGGAAAAGCCAAAAAGTGTTTGGCAATGTCCGGAATAGCTCAGAAAATCCAGAAAAGTCCAGTGATTTTCCGGAGAGTCCAGAAAAGACCGAAATATGCTGGCACAGACGAAAAACGTCTGGAGAAGCTGGAAAAAGTTCAGTAAAAAAACAAATAAGCCTGCAAATGTCCGGAAAAGTAAAAAAAAAAAAAAAAGTCCGAAAACACCTAGAATAGTCCTGAGAAATCTGGAAAATCCATAAATGTCTGGATAATTCACAAAAGTGTCCAAAATAAGAAAAACCTCAGGAAAGTCCAGAAAAGTCCGGAGGAGTTTGGAAATATCAGCAAGAAGTCCCCACACGTCCAAGTTCGGAGAAGTTCAGAAAAGTCCCAACAAAGACTGGTTTGAGAAACGTTTATGAAACGGGTCCTTTCTCAGCATTTCGTTTTTGTCTACGTACAATAAGTCAACAGCATGGCTACTCCTTAGCCCATCCAACAAGTTAGGTTAAAACTGGATAAAAGCTATATGGGATTGTTAGTGCACTACATTAGGTCCTTTAGTCACTCACAGTTATATACATATTTATATAGTCAGTCAGTGATATAGTAACATGTTGTGATGCTTGTTAGAATCGTAAAAGAATTCACATATTATTCAGGATGGGAGAGAAAAAAATCACAGTAGATAATAAGAATGTCTGGAGGGTGCACGGAAGAGGGAGAATCAAGGAGTAGGTAGGGAAGAAACGTTGGAGAGTAGGGAGGAAGAGAGAAAATGCAGGTAACGAAAGTAAGGAAGGAGGGAGGGTTCATGGAATGTGATGGGAACGAAAATTCAGAGAATCCGGAATGAGTGAGTGAGACAAGGTTCAGGGAGCTAGGAGGGAGGGAGAATACGGTCAAGGAGTTAGGAATGAAAGAGAGAGAAAGATCAGGGAAAGGGGGAGGGAGGGAAGGAAAGATCACAGAATGGGGAAGGAGACAGGGGAGAATCAGGAAGTGTCGAAGGAGTGAGGGAGGGGAAAGACCAAAATATATGCAGTTGCAAGACTTTCCTTTATACTTGTGTACACACAGTCTCATCCTCCCTCCTCCAGGTCTTCCATCCCGGCTTCTTATCCTCCAGATCTCCTGTCCTCATCCTCTCCTCTTCTCTTCTCACCCTCCCCCCCCTCCACTTCAACACTCCTTTTCGCACCTCCTTCCTACATTGCTCTCCGGCCTTTAAATCTCTTTCTTCGTCTATTCTATTTACTGTCATATCTCCGTATAATTAAGGGTAAAAGTAACGTGTTTCTAATTTCATTCCATACTCTTACATATCTATCGGCAACTGCCGTCTAATACATATCACGCCATTCCGTCTTAGCGCTCGGCCACTCTATTCCGACCTCTGTCCTGAACCTCACCACCTTATTACACCTCTACCCTTTCATCTCATCATACAACTCTACTGCCATACCATCATCTCGTTTATATGCCTTTACTGTGGCCATTATGACCTTTATATTTCTCCACATCAAACCCTAGCCTCCATTTTCTCATACCTCGTTCCTTCCACTTCATTACACCTTCAGTTCTCATCCTAATCACACCCTTACTCCTGCATCTCAACACCCATCCATTTCATCACACCTCTTCCCCGACCGTATCACACCATCCTTTCACTCCATCACACTTCATCACATTGCCAACCCTTTTCCTCATCACGCATCCACCCAACCATCATCCAGTCTCACTTTATCACATCTCAAATTTTCCACCTCATTTCACCTACACCTCTCCAACTCGTCACCCCTCCACCTCATCACAACTCCAACCTTCCACAGTATCACACCAGCCCTATACCTCATCACATATTTTCACTCTCTACCCGTCCACCTCATCACACTTCTGCCACTACACATCATTACACCGTCACTTCACCACACATCCACCCCGCCACCCTATTACGCCACCCTACCCCTGCACCTCATCGCACCTCCACCCCGTATCTTCTCTGCCAGCTTCCAGAGTCAATATTTTCTCTCAGGTCAATATTGCTCACCTCCAAGTGCTCGCACTGGTCGCTCACACAGTTTATGAGCTCCACAGTCCATGAGACAGGATTTTATTTGCCTGGCTCGTGTGCTTTGAGTGAAGCTTAATTAGACAAGGAGAATACTAGAACAAATAATTAGCAAAAAAAAAAAAAATGTCTTGTTACAGTAAATCGGCGTCCGACAGTGTGACGGAAAAAATAGCAAGATTCTGGATCTAACAGTATACGAACTAATCATGGCTTAAGTGTTGCATGGAGGTCATGTTCAGATCTTCTCAACCAGTTTCGGCTGGAGGGTTTCGATGGTGGAGGAGGCCTTCTTGTTTTGCTATCCTAATCTTCATCTCATAGACGTAGATAGCGTAGTCGTAGTCTTTTCTGTCACAGTCAGCTTCGGAGGGCCCGCTAGTTCTGTAGCTGTCCTTTATACAACTTTCATACTAAATTTTGGTAACTCAGTGGGTGTGTGATAAGAGAGGAGGAGAGTGATACAGTTTGGGACAAAGCATTATTTTTGGCCGTTCCTGCTGGCGCGATTAAAACAACACAGACTCTCTCTCTCTCTCTCTTTCTCTCTCTCTTTGTGTGTGTGTGTGTGTGTGTGTGTGTGTGTGTGTGTGTGTGTGTGTGTGTGTGTGTGTCAACATTCACCGTCTGTATGAGGGACGGGCCCGTAAGGTTCCGCTCTGACTCACAGGAAAGGGAAAATGGAGAGCTGTATTTTTTCTTCGTTTTTTGCCTCCTTCAGTGCCAGACCAATTTTCTTCATGGCTTCCTCTATTTCCTCGTGTAGATCATAACTCTTTTTTTTTTTTTCGTTGGACATTTTTTTTTATAGAGAGAAGGGGAAGTCTAGGACGGGTTTGACTAGAAAGTTTCAAAAGGATTTTGAGAAAATCCTCATGTGCATCGTTGTAAAGGCCACAGAATACTCTTTCAAATATTCTTAATATTACTAGGGATATCTTTAGTGTCTGTCAGCAACATCTAAAGTGAGTGGCTGGACACGTGTTCATCATGTTGGTGTCTGGCAACTGGCAAGAACTGCAAGGTTGCATGGTAACTTGCATGTCCTGCGTGAGAGGCAACATGTACTTGACAAGGTGTGACAAAGTGTGACAAACAAAAGAAAGCTTTCAGTTATTTGCAACAGTATGGATGTCCTGTCTTCCTGTGTGCTGCACCAGGAATTTGTGGACTAGCTGTGGGTAGGAGAAAAAAAGCTGAAAGAGCAAGGAAAGAATGAAGGACTGTTGATGAACTGATTCAAGTTCAGAAAACAGAAGGGAATGCTGTTGGAAAAGATAGGAAAATTAATATGAAGTGAGAAGATGAGGTGGAAAATTACAAACTACTACTGCAGACATCACTGAGGCGGATAGTGGGCTGTGAGGGTCCGATCAGAGACTGGTGCAGTAAACAAATGAGGTGGTAAAATGGCTGAGGTATACGATATTGATGAATTTGAGTGACGTTGTTCAGACTAAAAAAAGGAGAACCATGTAATGATGGTATGTTTTTGTTTGAAGGAAAAAGAATCTCTCTAAAATAGGGACAAATGCATATAAGTTATTTCTTTCATGGTCATCCCTCAAATATCCATCTATTGCCAGACTCTTTAATTCCGTAAAGGGTGGCCAAACAATGCGGCATAATCTCTCTTTCTCTCTCTTTATATATAAATATAAATATATACAAATATATATATGTATATATATAAATATAAATATATACAAATATATATATGTATATTTGTTATCTATCTATCTCTCTATCTATATAGTCAAATAAATCAGTATATATATATATATATATATATATATATATATATAGTCAAATTAATTAGTATATGAATATGTGTATGTAATTAGATAAACAGACACACACATACATTATATATATATATATATATATATATATATATATATATATATCATCAGCCGTTTGAGTATCCATTGTAGGACCGGCCTATCCCGACCGAAGTCGGGACGATACAGCCAATGTATCTCTACCAAGTGGCTTAGGCTGTCTGGTAGAGATTGTATGTAGGGTGAGAAGCGCTTGTAAGTGTAATTGTAGTGTTGAAGTGGCTTTGGATGTGTGTGTAGTCTGTGAACCACGTGTAATCGGCCCCCCCCAAACCGACTGGGTGGAAGCATACTTTATAATAAGCTACACTGGTTCAACCACAGCACCCCTTGTGTCCGCCAATGCAGTACGTGGCCGGGTGAACACTCCCAAAGGTTATGACCCTGGCGGGACGCGAACCCTGGCTCACCCGTGTACGAAACGCACACTCTATCACTGTACCACAGAGGCTCCATATATATATATATATATATATATATATATATATATATATATATAATAAGGTAGTGATCATAGAATGGTGGGTTGCACAGCCAGATTCAATTTCAGAAGTGAAAGAAAGAAGATGATTAAAGATAAAAAGATATGCCCGATAATTGTAAACGAAAACAAAGCAGCCTCTCAGCTGGAAATAAGGAACAGATTTCAGGCTCTAAGTAATGCTGAATGTGACACTGATGAGCTGAATGACAGACTAACAAAAGAGCTAAGAGAATCAGCGGAGGTAGTAGGAAAACCTAATACAACCAAAGCCAAGAAATATTCAGACAAGACACTCGAGCTTGTGAAAAAACGAAAGGAAATGAAAGTAAGAACAAAGAAAGACGAAACAGAACGAGCGGAATTAAATAAGCTTATCAACAAAAGAGAAAGAGAAGAAAAAAGAAAGAGAAACATGGATCAGGTCAAAGAAACCATCAAAATTGAGAAAAGTCTGAAACAGGTCCGAAGTAAAATGGCACTAGGAAAGCAACAAATGACCACTGAAAGCAAAAAACGGTGAAATCATAATGCAGAGATAAGATGATGAAGAGAGTTGAAAAATTTTACAAAGAACTGCATGCATCAAAGACAATAGTACCAATAGCTAACTTTTCAGTTGACACACGTGAAATACCTGAGGTAACACCAGACAAAGTAAATATTTCTCTTTAAAATATGAAAAGAGGGAAGGCTCCGGGAGATGATGGAATAGTAACAGAGTTACTGTTGGATGCAGGAGTAGAAGTACAAAATAGGCTTGCTCACTTATTTACCCACTGTATAAAACTGAAGAAAATTCCCAAAACATGGTGTATTGCAATAGTTATTTTACTCTACAAAAAAGGCGACTCAAAAGATCTTAGTAACTACCGACCCATTAGCTTATTATTAGTCATTTACAAACTCTTCACTAAAGTCCTTGCAAACAGAATAACAACAATTTTGGGGGCAAACCAACCTCGTAAACAGGCAGGATTCCGAAGCGGGTATTCGACCATTGATCATCTACATACAATGAATCAGCTAATTGAGAAAACTACAGAATATAATAAACCACTGTGCTTAGGTTTTGTTGATTAGGAAAAGGCTTTTGATTCAGTGGGGCAAGTAGCAATTATAAATTCATTGCGAGAACAAGGAGTGAATGGGAACATTGTAAAACTGCTCGAAAAAATATATAAAGAGGGAACTGCTACAGTTAAATTACATGACTCGGAAAAAATAAAGATTGAGAAGGACGTGCGTCAGGGAGATACAATTTCACCAAACTTATTTACAGCATGCCTAGAAAGTATTTTCAGAAAGCTAGGCTGGGAAAACAAAAGAGTGAACATCGATGGAGAAAAGCTAAACCATTTAAGATATGCAGATGACATTGTCCTAATCTCAGAAACAGCGGAGGCATTGCAAGAAATGTTAAATGACCTGAACAGAGAAAGTCTGAAAGTAGGACTGAAGATGAACCTGAGTAAAACTAAAGTAATGTTTAATCCACAAACACCAAAGATCGTCATCAGAATAAGCGATGAAATTCTTGAAGAAGTTAAGGAGTACAACTACTTGGGACAAATACTAAAATTAACAAAAGATCATGATAGCGAAATAAAAAGACGCATTACAATTGGATGGAAAGCTTTCGGTAAACATAGAGACATTATGAAAAGTAGCTTGCCAGTTTGTATGAAACGTAAAGTATACAGTATAACGAATGTATAACTCCAGCTATGACGTATGGTTGTGAGAAATGGAAGCTGACAAAATCAATGGAAAATAAATTAATCCGTTCTCAGAGGACAATGGAAAGGTCAACGTTGGGAATATGTTTTAGAGGCAGGAAAAGATCAACTTGGGTGAGAGTGCAGACTAAAGTCAAAGATATTATAGAAGTTATAAAAGAACAGAAATGGAGGTGGGCGGGCCATATAGCAAGAATAAGGGATAACCGATGGAGCAAGAGGCTGATTGACTGGACACCAAGAAACTGTAAGAGTAGCAGAAAAAGGCCAGACAGGAGGTGCAGAGATGCGATAGAGAAATTTGCAGGGAAAACGTGGCAAAGATTGGCTCGGTCAAGGAATTCGTGGAAAAGGTTGGGGGAGGCTTTTGTTCAGCAGTGGACTAGTTATGGCTGCTGCTGCTGACGATATATATATATATATATATATATATATATATGTATATATATATATATATATATATATATATATATATATATATATATATATGTAGTGTGGTAGGTTGGGGCGCTCACCATCCACTCACTCGATGTAGTGCTGCTCTCGGGTGTCTGCCCTTTCCTCTCTTCCATCCTTCTTTCCTTCCATCCTCTTCTGTCTTTCTTTCCTTCATTCTTTCCTTGTCCTTCTGCCTGCGGGTGACTTTACACTCCCTCTTCTGTCTTTCTTTCCTTCATTCTTTCCTGTTCCTTCTACCTGTGGGTGACTTGCTCTGAGTGACAAGCCAAATGGTTTCCTGTACACCAGGAAACCATTTACTACGGTGGGTGGTAACCATATAACCATAGTTTGGCACCTGGTGGTCTAGTGGGTATTTATTGCGCTCCAGTCGGATTGACCCGGTGAAGGTTTATAACCAAGGGGTGGTTGGGGTTGATTGCTCATGTAATGCCACTCAGGGATGAGTAAGGCTGTCACTCTCATCTTAAATGTCGAGACCAACTGCCTAGCCCCGGGCTCCTTCGCTCCTCATGGGACAATGTAGGATTGGATGATGGATGGATGGATATATATATATATATATATATATATATATATATATATATATATATATATATATATATATATATATATATATATATAATTTGTCGACTAATTCTTGTTGTGTTTTAGTCTCTTGTATTTTTTCCATTAGTCCATATTCCCCCCCCCTTTTCTTTCAACTCCTCAAATTTGATTCCTCGGCTTCTCATGCGGCTTTACTAGTGGCTGAAATCCGCTTACGGAAGAGTTAATCGGCTTCTCTGCGGGGAACTTGGGAGTAAACTTTTTTGTAATGTGAGAAGTTTCGGGGAAGTTCTGATAATAAGCGTTCTGCATCTCTGTCTGTCTGTCTGTCTGTCTGTCTGTCTGTCTGTCTGTCTGTCTGTCTGTCTCTCTCTCCTATTTTGATGTCAGCCATATTGTTAAAATCCATACTGGAAGAAGGGCACAGGGAAAGTGGACGTGTGCGTAACAGGTGTGGTCAGATGGAAATACACTAAAAATTCTTAGGCATATGCGGCACATGGATAATGAAATGCAAATCGGGAATGTAAAAAAGAAAAATGGGTCCTCTTCAGTATGTTGTAAATTACCAGTCATACCTAATTCATCTTAACTTTTTCCTCCTTATTATGGAAGTCGCGCAGTGGATCAATCATGGAATTGCTATGAAGATAAGAGTCATAAAGTATGTAATTGATGCACTTTGTTGGTAATCAGTAAGAGGATATAATTAACATTTAATTTATTTCTCACAAAGTAAATTTTTCCCTATGTATGTCTGCCATAATTATTTTTCCGCAATCAGTGAATAGAAAGAAGACATACAATTTCTTTGTCAGCATTCAGAAAAAAAGCATAGAAAATGCATACCCAATCCTGTGATACATATACCGGTTTCGTTGAAATCTGTATGCTCACTTTCCCCTGTTTCTGATCGTTTTAATTTTGAGGAGGGGCGCTGACTCCTCGAGGAATCACTGAGGAGTTCACGTTGTCCAGATATCACCTTTCGAATGAGAGTCCATTGTAAAACATGTACTTAGATGTCAACGCCATATCTGCCATCTTTTCAAAATTTCTGAGAACTTTTAATTTGCTGAAGATGACTGGCTCTCATAAAAACCAAGGTTGGAAAACTATATACAGTGGAAGACCTTCCCAGTAGCCAAGCGAACTCACCTGGGATGTTTCATTCAAATCGTTCGCCTATTTTTTTTTTCTGCATATCAGACAGGGTACTGACTACCACAAGAATGATCACGGGAAGATAATCATGCTCCCCAAATATCGATGTACAGTTTCTTCCTATGTGTTCAGGAAAAAACGTGGAAACTGCATACCTAACCCTGTGATATGTATACTGCTTTTGTTGAAATTCATATGCTTATTTTTCCCTATAACTGATCTTTTTTATATTTGGGAGGGGGCTGAAACCCCCAAGAATCACTGGGGCGTCATGATCTCCTGATATCGCGTTATGGATGCGAGTCCATTATGCAACTTGTACTACTGTAAGATATTAAAGCTGTACCGGTATATCCCCACCATTTACTGTGTCTGAGAATTTTTAATTAGGTGAGATGGGCTGACCCCGTAAAAGTCAGGGTTAGATAACTGTTCATAGTGAATGGCCTCCGGATTATCCAGAAGAACTTACGTGGGAAGTTTTACACACATATTTCCCCTGTTTCTGACCGTTCTATATTATGGGAGGGGGGGGGGGAAGGACTGGCCCTCTAAGAATTATTGTGGGTTGGTTCGTGGTCCCCAAAAACTGCATTATGGAGGAGAGTCCTCTGTATATCTTGTAGTAAATTATCAAAGCCATGTCTGCCTTCCTTCTCCCGTTCTATATCCTTTACAAGTTTTGGAGGGGGGGTCTTTCTCCCTAAAAATATTAGTGGAATAATTTAATATAGTCTAGGACAGTGATTCTCAACCTTCCTGTCATTTACCCTCAAGACTGGATGTATACAGCATTTTACCCCCCAACCCACACCCCACACAGTAATAGGCATAAAGACTCAAAGTATGAAGATAGAATATATCAAGGGTCTGTAAAAAATAAATTTCGATAAAGGAAGACAAAATACTGTTCAGTCTTACTCGAACCAGTCAAAATGAAACAAAAATACCAAAATCTCTACAAACGGAAACATTACTGCTGCATTGTCTTAGCCAGTTTACAAATTTAGTAAATATTTCAGAAATATTACTTCATTTTGTGATTGATATGTTTACACCCAGTCGTAGAATTTCTTATCCCCGATGGTAAATATACTTTTGGTTGAGAACAATTGGTTTAGGCCATTATTATGTGATCAGATGATATGACATGAGAAGTTTCATTGAAATCCATCGGCTCACTTGGCCCTATATCTGATCGTTTTATTTTTGAGAGGAGGCTGACCCCCCAAGAATAACGGCGGAGGTCACGCCCCCGAAATATTACATTACTGATGAGAGTCCCTTGTACAACACATTCTAAGATATAAAAACCATACCTGCCTTCATTTCGCTATTTCTGATCATTTTTTATTTTGCTAGAGCGGCTGACCCCCCTAAAAATCATGGTGGCTGAAACTGTGAATGTATTAGAAACCCTTCCCAGGAACCCAATGAATTCTCTTGGGGAGTTTCATTCAAATCCACCAAATGACCTAGGAGTTAAAGCACACACACACACACACACACACACACACACACACACACACACACACACACACACACACACACACACACACACACACACACACACACACACACACACACACACACACACACACACACATCAGAAACCAGTGACCTTTATGTCGAATCTCAGTAAAAACAATAATATTATCCTTCTGGCTCGTTATGTCGCACATGGACAATTTAACACGAACAACCCCAAGTGAATAATCTCAGCAGATGGATATTACTGTTAGTCAGAAGGTTAAATATGACCGGAAACTTTATGGAAATTTTCAGAAACTATTTCATCTATACCACATTCGTAGAAAGCTGGCAAACGTCATCGAAACTATAGTTGTAAATTTGTGTTGGGTTAGCATCAGTCTTATTTGTCCTTAACATCGTACTGGAAAATATAAATATAATATAAATCTGCAGGTTTCGGAAGAAGGGAAAGGAAATGAAGATCTTCCATAAGAGATGCAGTTCTAATTCTTCCAAGCAATAAAAAATTAGTTGCTGGATTTGTTATTAAGGGCAGGAAGAATGTAACTGTAAAGCACTGAGACACAATTTTAAGAGTGGGTGAAGGTCTGGAGAGATGGAGTTGAAAACGGCTCAGATATTAAAAATAGGATTAATGCGACGAAATGGGGATCATAGAAGTCCGAAAATAAAACGAAAATGGATATCATTGGAGTATAAATAATCTCTAACCACCAAAGGGATATGTTTGTCTAATAGTATAATGTAGCGATAGCCAGAGAAATATATCCAGCTGGGTTCATCGTCTGAAAGAGACAAAAAAGTCTAAAAATGGAAAGGCTGCAGGATGTGTGGCTAGAAGAAGTGAAAAAATATGTACAAGATGGAGACCAAACAAGATTAAGTAGATAATCCTGAAGGTAATGGAGAGGACACGACACTTGCGAGATTCCCTGGAGGGTAAATGATGATGAGGTGGTGGTGCATCATTCACACATTTCACTTCTTCTTGGGCTTCCTTCTTTTCGACCTTTTTACCATTTTCCATTTCTTCTTTTCGTTTGACCTCTTCTGGATAAAAAAAAATGTCTAACACTTCATTTGTATCTCTCTTACATTGTGCATTATACATTCTCAGTTCCTGAATAGAATATTAAAGTCTATAAATCAATGACGGTAAGACACACACACATGGGAGAATGTACGGAAACTCTATCCGTGACAGATTATATGCTGGTTTCCCACGACTTTGCTTGTCAGAGAACTCAACAGTCACATTTTCATATGGTCCACCACGATCGACTTATTATTATTATTATTATTATTTTTTTTTCAACCACGAGGAACCAAATTGCCATTGACATATTCCTTTGCCTATCATACCTTGCCACCCTACTTTCTTCTCGTCTTGGAAGTAATGAATTCTTCCTTCACTTTACCTCTTCTAAATCACCTCATCTGCCAATGCTAATATTCATTTATTATTCATTATTTGTTTTCTCCTCTCAAGCCTCACTGGACACACACACACACACACACACACACACACACACACACACACACACACACACACAATTTGCACTGTTTATATTGTAAAATGTACCTGTATTGTGACGCAATTTCAACCAAGCCTGAATGAATACATACTGGTATTGGTTCAGTTTCAACCAAGCACGAACGAATAGTTTTATCTAATTTATTATTGTACATTGTTTGCCTGGATAAAAAATATTTCAAGGAAAAGGTGGGAGTTGTATGTGTAGAATTTATTCCCAACGGCTACCTTCCCAGGTGGAGGAACTATAACATATTACACAGATGCTGTAGTGGAGGCAGACCCCATCATGGTCCAACAGCAGCTCTGTGCCCCACTGTAACTCTATTATATCCCATCGTGCCTTCACTTTGACATTACCGCTATTGTGATTCCATCTTGGAGCTACAGTGACCCCATCGTGATCCTGCCCTCATCTCACTACCATCCCAGTTTAACTCCACCCTTACTCCATTCTCACCCCGTCCTCTCCTCACTATCACTCCACCATGATCCCACCTTCACCCCACCCACATTCAATTGTGACTGACCCCAGGAAGCAAAAAAATGGACTGACCACCAGTGCAAAATCAGTGGTATGGTTGGCTGTCCTGTGTCATATTATTCAGACACTAACACTCTAACCCACTGCGTTGGAGAGAGAGAGAGAGAGAGAGAGAGAGAGAGAGAGAGAGAGAGAGAGAGAGAGAGAGAGAGAGAGAGAGAGAGAGAGAGAGAGAGAGAGAGAGAGAGAGAGAGAGAGAGAGAGAGAGAGAGAGAGAGAGAGAGAGAGAGAGAGAGAGAGATATAACTGAGCAGTGTATACAGAGAAGTAAAGTAATGAAAAGGAGAGCAGATTCCCAGGTTATGTGTGTGTGTGTGTGTGTGTGTGTGTGTGTGTGTGTGTGTGTGTGTGTGTGTGTGGAGCAACAAACCTGATTTACATTATGGCAAAAAGAAAAAATAAGACAATGAAAATGCGAAACAATTTAAAGCTTCACACAGTCCCTGGCAATGTAAAGCGTCCACCTGTGATTATTATGGTGGCAGGTGTGGAGGGAAGGTGGAAGCTGCAGTGTGATTCTAGGATTACCGTTATGCTAAAGATGAGTTTTGTTGAGGCTATGGAGTGTGGCTACGACGTCAATGCCTGTGATGAAGATAACTGTAGGGGTGAGATGGTGTGTTGATGAGGTAGTTATTGTGCTGCATGTCTCTGTGTGTGCTCGTAAAGGGCTTCTGTGGAGAAAAATATGAAACACAGTGTGAAGACGGTTAGAAATGTGTGCTATAACTAGGGTTCCAAAGTCTTGTATGACGTGTGGATGTCTATGTGACCCATTTTGATGGGCATGCAACTGATAGGTTTCTCCGTTTGTAATTTCTTCATTGTATATGTATCCTACCTTACAAACTACTTAGGAGGCAGTAAGGATGGGGATGATGATGACAACGACGACGACGATGATGATGATGATAATGTTGATGATAAATGAGTGGCTGTTATAATGTTTCTCATAATGGTGGGTGATATTTGTGCAACTGGCAACATTAACGCAAGAGGTAAAAACTGAACCCTAACCACCTCATTCTCTGCCACCATAACCAGTGCCGCTGCAAAACCTGCCCTCACAACTAAAATTACCATAAATTCTGACACCAGAATTACTATATTCATAATCTCTTTCCCTACAACCCCTACCACCACAAACTTACTGTTATGATCTTTACTGGAAAACTTAAACTTCTATATCACCACATTTTCAGTACCCTTTGGGTGTGCAGTAGAAGGGGAAGGTCCAAAAAGTGGTGGATGTATAGAGCTCGACCATATGAGGCGGAAAGAGGGAAGGAGAAAATGAAAGCAGATAAGAGGAGGGTGGGAGAGAATGCCTAGGGGCTAACAGTGATTTACACATGACTGCACTGGAACTGCAGAGAGAGAGAGAGAGAGAGAGAGAGAGAGAGAAAGAGAAATTCCCGCAGTGAGATTGTGTTTACATGTATTTACCTGATCGAGACAAAGTTGGCGTAAGACACATCAGAAACCCTGCATAACGGTGGTGGTTAAGGAAAGCAGATGTAGTGAGAGCACTCGTGGTGGTGACAACTGTGATGGTGTGAACGGGTGTGACGGTGAGAACAATTTTGTGGTAGTGAGACAGGGTAGGTGGAGAGAGCAACTGTGATGTCGAGGGTAGGTGTGGTGACGAGAGCACGTGAGGGCAGGCTTTGTGTTGGAGGCAGGTGTGGTGATGAGAGCAGGTTTGATGGCAAGGGCAGGTGTTATGATGCGAACAGGTGTTGTAGTATGAGCAAGTGTGACGGCAAGGACAGGTGTGGTGGGGATGTCAGATGTGGTACTAGGAGTCTTGTTAGAGTTGCGGGGTTAGAGGATCGGTGAATTGGGTAAGTGGGAGGGTGGTCAAGGTAGTATAAAAGAGTCAATAATAATCAGGAGGGAGATGGTCAACGGGGGAGCAATACCTTTAGTGGTGGATGAGTTGTAAATTTATAACCATGGTTTATCTCACAAAGGCAATGGGAGTGAGAAATGAATGCAAGAATAGAGTTATAAGACTGAGGTCATTGGTAAGCTTCTCACTCATAGCTCACACGAAGCCTGTGTACAGTTATCATCATAATTTTTATTATTATTATTATTATTATTATTATTATTATTATTATTACTATTATTTTTACGATGGAGCAGTTCAGATTATATACAAATGTCACCTAAGACTGAAAGCTGAGGCTACTTTGTCAATCTGGCGCGTTTGGCTCTTTGGCCGTCAGGACGAAATTGCTGCAGGAAAGAACTAATGAAGAGATATGTAAGGGGATGGGCTGCTGGATGAGTTGAGATCATTATGATCATATTCCTATCTCAAAGGCTGTCGACCGAGAATGACAAAAGTCTTTACTGTTGAAAATTGCCCTCGTACAACTTCTGTCCTTCTGTCTGTGCCATCATCTCTATTTTACTTTCTGATAGGTCTATAGCTGCTATTAATGACGGCCACTATTCCTCTTCTAAAGTTATCAATAATGGTGTTCCTCAGGGTTGCGACTTGTTACCGACTAACTTTCTCCTTCTTCTTTATCGATATATAATCTGATCTACACATATACAGTAGCCCTACCGACTCATGCTGATGATTGCACCTCTAATATATCCATCCCTTTCTCTCAGCTTTCAACAAAGCAGTTACTTCAGCTATCACTGAATAAGGTTGTGATACACCCAAGTTCTGACTTGGCCATTATATTTTATTTTGGTAAAACAAACATTGATGTTTTTAATGCATCAGAAACTCAGGTCCCATATATTTCGACCATAAAATTCAACAGTATACATTTCAGTCCTTCGTCATCGGTTGACACTTTTTTTCTCTGAACCTTTCATGGAAAATCGCATTACCTCCCCTGCAAAATCGGCTTCCATGAGATTGTGCGAGCAAAGCCGACTCCGTGCTTTCTTTACCCCTGTACAGCTGTTGACTTTGCACAGGGATTTTAGTCACCCATGTGTGAAGGTCAACTCTCCTGTGTGGGGCGGGGGGGGGGGGGGGTAGAGCTTTCTACATACCTCTTTTCTAAACAGGAGGGATTAAAATATTTCGTCTCATTAATTCGTCCTCCTCTCATAACTTCCCTCATTCTCCATCTCTGTCTTCACCGCAGGCTTGCGTCTTTTTTTCTAGCATCACTATTTAATGGCCAATCGTCCTGCGAAGTATCAACCTTACCTACATCCATCCTCATGTATGGCGAGTGTATGGCACAGCACTGTTACCCGTTTTCTGTCCATACCACTGGGAAAAGTGTTAAACAATATTTTTACGGTAGTCATTTATGGTGAGTGAATGGAAGCGTGGCCCATTGGATTGGGCAAATCTGGGCTGTCTGGAAGTTGCTACTCCTCACCCTGCCCTAGTGTGGGAAAGGAGGTCCGGATTCTGATTTATGTACGCAGCCGAATAACACTGGCACTATCTTTTTCAATCTGTATTTCTCTCCCTGCCTGTGATCCTTAATAATTTGCACGCAGTTTGTTCAAGAATTTCGAGATGAGTAGATATTCATTTTACTTTCTTTTTAATAGTTCTTGATTTTGTGTGTGTGGTCTTTAAGCCTTTTGCTATTTCATCTTTGCATAAAAAATATGTGCTGGTGATTATAGTGGTAGTATTGGATTCATAGTTACAACGTTGTGGTGACGAGTAGTGCTCAAAGTGGAGTTACAATGGCGGTACTGAGGTCGATCTGACACAATAATGAGAAGGGTATCGGGCACTCTTAGTAGTGATGATATCAGTGAGCTTTTAGTGATAAATTTTTTATGATTGTGGCAACCAAAGTTTCTGTGGTGGCAATGTGGCACAAGTGGCGGTGGTGGTAGTATGGTGGTCAGCGCAGTCAGGTATTTGGAATATTGATAGGGTACTAACCTCGACACTGAATATTGTTCTGTCCTGCTTGAAGCTACATTATTAATTTCTACCACTGTAACCATGACAGAGGCCTCCGAGGTGTTGCTGACTGGGTCATTTACTCTATCAGCCACGTCCTGTATATTACACCCAGGAGAGCAAAGACGGCTTCTCCTAAAACCCTTAGTACAAAACTCCTCCTGTTGTCCCAACAGGTATGAGGCTAGGTTCATCCTACACTTCATCCTCTAGAACTTGAAACCTATTGCTACTAGATATACCCCTATTAGTTTTATTTACCTTAGACTTGCATCCTTCCTTGATTAGCTGGAAGCCAGCATTATCATCTACCTTGATCTTAACCTTAACTATCCTAGTTTCTAAGTTGTCTACCATGCTTAACAATTCTGGTTCCACTTCTACAAGCTCTGCCTTAACAGTCACCATTTCAGCCTCATTCTTCCAACCTTCCAACCTGACACTTAACACATAAATTGCCTCAGTTTTTTTTATCAAATTCTAAACTGACCCTACTTCCTACTTCACAAAATAAACAACACGTACACTCACCTTCTCTTTCACCATGAATCCTCTTATAAGTTCCATGGAACACAAGCAGCAGGGTAATCACTGGGCAGGTGCCATGTTAAACGGGGTCTTGGGGAGAGCTCCGAATGCACGCCTCCACCTGAGCAGGGCAGAGGGATGAGGGAACTTGGGATGTGATGGAGAAAAATAAGGGAAGTAAAGAAGAGAAATAATGGTTAATGAAAACGGACCTGAAAATCAGGCAAATGTAGTGGGACAGAAACAGAAAGCTGTACAAGAGAGAGAGAGAGAGAGCGAGAGAGAGAGAGAGAGAGAGAGAGAGAGAGAGAGAGAGAGAGAGAGAGAGAGAGAGAGAGAGAGAGAGAGAGAGAGAGAGAGAGAGAGAGAGAGAGAGAGAGAGAGAGAGAGAGAATGACTGATGTGCCAACGCAAGTCCATATTCCCCCAAACTTTATATCCGTTAGCTGTTTCTCTTAAACCTGGTCTGGGCTCTCATCACTCCCCTCTTGCCTTTATCCTTTATTCATTCAGTTTTATCTTCCAAGTCCTTATTTCTCAGTCCATTCTGATCTACTCTGGTGTAATCTCAGTCACCCACATCTGCCCACAACTAGTCAATGCTGGTTTGAGATTAAACATTTTGTCTTCATGTCCAGTCAAAAGCTGATGAATAGAGGAGGAGAAGTGGTGATCAACAGAAAGAAAGTTAGAGGAAAGGCCGTGAATGTTGCAGAAATGAAGAAGTGAGTTAGGCAGTGGGTCCAGGCATCTCGCTTCGTCGTCACTGGGAGAGGGGCTGATGGTGGGGGCTTGTATGGTCTCTCCCCCCCCCCCTTTGGGTGCTGCGAGGCTGGGTGTTGACATGCCATTAAAAAAAAATGAATAGCAAGTGTAGTGTGTATTATGCATGTAGTCTGGTGTTGACAGTTAGAGGAACTTTTATTAGACAGTATGATGGCCTACTCTCTGTGTAAATGAAACACTGATATGTTCAGCAAAGGGGGATGGTCAGCAGCTAGTCCCAGGTGCTGATAAAACAGGAGCCCTAGCTCTCCCTGTCATCAGCTTTCCATCCACCTTGGGAGTACTGCCCTGTTAGACTGGTGTTATAGTAAACTCCCTTGCAAATAACAGCGAGGTTGAAGGTGAGAGAAATGCAAGAGATGAGAGATGAGGGTGGTAAAGCAGAAAGAAAGGAAGAGAAATTTTTTCCTCGCCCACAACTTGGGTGCTGATATGCATAATTGAATTACTTTTCTCTCTCTCTCTCTCTCTCTCTCTCTCATTATAATCAGCTCTTTCATATACACACACAGAGGTACTGTACTGCTCTTTTAATAGTCCAAAAACCATTGTAATGACGGCAGTATTAGCGAGTGATAAAAGGATGTTACCAGTAATATGTGTACGATTCTGTAGGTTGCAGGGTCATGATACAATGTATGATGGGTAGTGAGTAATGATACTGTGGATGGTGAGTAGTGAAGGATGAGACAGAAGAAGGGTGACGGATGAGGAAGTGACGTGAGTAACTAGATGGGTGATTCATGGCAGGCGTTTAAGTAGTACCGAAAGAGTATAGAGTGAGGTAGGTGGCGTATGTTTTGCGTAACGTCTTCAACCGGGATGATTGTCCAGTTGTCTTCTCTGTGCTCAACACCATCTCACTTCCATTGTATCTGATCGTCCCTGATTCACGCACAACACCAAAATGTTTCTTGGCTGCATCCATTACGCTCCCCTTGAAGCCTTCAGTACAGTGTTGAACCTACTTGCTCTCCACGTCTCTCAAACTTTCTCCTCCTCATAGCAATCATTAAAAAAAAAAAAAAAAAAAAAAAAAAAAATCGATAAATAATAAATCATACTGTAGCAGGCAAATTTGAACATCATCGGAGGGAGAAATGTGAAAACCGAGCTCCATGTTCCTATTCCAACTTTAAAATCACCTGAAATTTGTCATAAATATCATCTTCGTCATCAGGTCTACCTCAAATTTCTTACCGGACCAGAAATCGTTCTTAAACCTGGCAGTTGAACCTGGACGTGCAGCTTAAGGGGTTGTGAGAAGAAGGGGGAAAGGATGAGGGATATGAAAGATTTAGATAATTTTTTCTTATTGGTAAAAACTTCCAATAAGAAAAAATTTATCACTGATTTACAGTTCTATACTGGTTCACTGCACAATTGACACTGATTCTCTCAGTTACACAAAACAGGCATGAACTTGTATGGTACTTTTCCCTCATTAAAGACAGTGAGGCGATATGCAACACATTTGAGCAGTATTTCATATAGAGCAAATTCAAATAAGCATACAGAATTACGTAAATGTTGGGGAATGTCGGCGCGAGATAAGCAGCTGAAGCAGTTAATGGATCCTGCTCTCACCAAGGCTGCTCTGGCAACTTGAGGGAAAAATCTGGCATACCGGAGTTGCGCCCAGAGTTTAGGTGGGGATGTGAAAGGATTGGGAGTGGGAGCAGGATCTGTGAGAGGATACTGGTGGAGTGGGAATATGTGAGGGAAAGTGGGTTGAGGTGGGAGAATGTGTTGGAGAAGAAGGGAATGAGAAGGATGAGAGTGGGAAGATGTGTTTAGAAGAAAAGAGGATGGTAGGCTATGTGGAAGAAGAGATGAGTGTGAGGATAGGAGGAAAGGAATGGTTTCGAGGAGCGAGGAGTGAGAAAAAGAGGTTGCTCACAGTAAGAGCGGGTGGGAATCAAAAACGTGGAAAAGGAGTGACGTAGTTGAGAGCTGGGTGAAATTAGACGAAGGTAAGGACTAGAGGCTGGAAGAAGAGGAGAGGAGAGGGAGATATGATGCTGGCTCGGAGAAATGTAAAAAGACAGACAAGCATAAAGAAAGATTTTTAAAAAGACACAAAAATGGATAAGTACATATATTGACGTGTAACGTAAAATTACTTTTTCCCTGTGAAGTGAAGGAAGACTGGTATCTGTGGAGAGAGGAGGAGGAGACACAGGTCATATTGTGGTGTACACGATCATGAAGGCGCAATTGAACCAAACACGGCAGGAAAAAAATGACTCAAAGCAACACAGCAATTGGGGCCAGACAAGTACAAATGTCAGTTGGAAAGCTTAGTAAGACACAGTTATTCGCAGCCTGTTAGGCAGTCCTTCATGCAGCCTTGTTAGTGACACACCCTGCTAGATCCCATTGCCAAGTCCTCGACCCTTCTTGTCCTATGCTATTTCTCTTCAACTTCAGTGTGTTTGCCTTAATGCAAGTCTACCTTCTTAACAATGTAAAGCCAGCACTGTTTTTTTTACCGTTTTTTAATGCATGTTTGATACTTTAATGCTTTCGCTGATGTTGATATTAATGCAGTTATTCAGAAATTAAGGTTGTCAGACCTTTGTGGCACTGCGTAGCGACGATAACAGTAATATGATTCGTCGTGGATGAGAGTCAGACAGAGTGAGAGAGAGAGAGAGAGAGAGAGAGAGAGAGAGAGAGAGAGAGAGAGGGAAGGGGGGGGGTAACGCCGAATGATGTGAGATTGAGGGAAACAGTGAGTGAGGGAGGGTTAAGTAATAAAAAAAAAAATGGCCAATGCGAGAGTAGAAGAAGGGCAACTGATATAGAGGGAACGGAGAAGAAGTGAGGAGTGAGAATTTGTGGGCAGACGAGTGATTTGACTAACGCTGAGATACGTGCTCCCTACGTGTCAACAAGTGGTTTGGTGGAGGATTAGTGTCCCTCTCCATAAAACAAATAACTCAAAGTCAAATGGCCACCCCTTACGGGATTGTGGCGTCTGGCAATAGATAGATAGATAGACAGAGAACGAGGGAAGCAGGGCATATGACACTTTGGAATGAGAAGGGCGAGATGCTCAACTGATCAAAGTAAGAGGACTGGGCAAAGGCTTAATGGGACGAGCCAGTCACTGAAGACAGTTGTGAAAAGAGTGAAAGATAGGAAAGTCAGTAAGAAAAATGAGAGCTAGGAAAGTCTCTGAGAAGAATGAATGAAAGAAAAGTTTAACAGATACCATTAGTTCTTGAGAGAAGGAAAGGGAGGGGGGAAGAGGGTGTGAGGAAGATAGATAAGAGGAAAGTGAACTGAAAAGGGGGTGGGTGGGGTATAGCATGAAAATGAGTTGGAGAGAAGGAAAAGTGACATGCGTGAGAGAGGGGAAAAGGGAGGAAGGGGGGAATGGATGGGATGGGCAAGGAATGCATGAAAACGAATTAAAAAGAAGGAAACTGGAGACAGGGAATAATCAGGAACTTGGCATGGGAAAGGAAAAGTGAGAAAACAGAACGATGAAAAAGGAGGGTTAGAAAGATGAGTGGGGTGAAATAGAGAGGGGAGAATCTGATGAAAAATGGATGAAAATAAAATGACCACTGAAGTAAGATAAGAAAAAACCTCACTGAAGAAAAAAGAATAGTATAGAGAAAGAAAAGAAAAACGATAAACAAAGAGTAATGGAAGTGTAGAAGAGAGAGAGAGAGAGAGAGAGAGAGAGAGAGAGAGAGAGAGAGAGAGAGAGAGAGAGAGAGAGAGAGAGAGAGATTAAATCTCTACTTATAGGTGTTTCTCTTGCTTTCTTCTTCACAACTCTTCGTGCTTTATTTGTCCCACAGACTCTCGTATCGTTTTCCCTCAAGTGACATCAAAGTACCGGTACTCGTAAGAACCAATTTTGCTTTTATTCATTATATCATACACCGACAACCAGATTCTCATATACCGGCAATGAGCATAGATGTTCTCCGTTGCTTGCATAAACCTAAAAGTTAGTCCCAAAACAAGTAAAAATAGAAAACTGATTTACCATATGTGCCATAGTACCAACGGAAGAACGATATAAAATCTGATCAGAGGTAGAAAAAATGGGAATCCAAAACAGTGACTAACCTAGTTGCGTTAATGATTTTCTTTAGAGCAGCAGAATCGAGCAAGAAGGATTGTACCCAGTGTAATGGCCTTTCGTGGAAGAGTAGAGTAATTAACGATAAATAAAAGAAAGTGTGGAAATGTGTGAGTAAATGGTGGAGAATACTGGCGTGAGGAAGGTAGGCCCAGGAGCTTTTATCAAGGCTACTGTAACAACTTGTAGTAAAAGTCCGACAGGCTTGAGTTATGGCCAGAGTTTATGGTGGAAAGTGAAAGGGGTGGGACTGAAAGGATAAGTGGAAGGAGAGCGAAATGAGAAGGGTGAGAGGGGGAGGGTAAGTGGGAAGACAGGGTAGTGAGGGAGGTAGGACTGGGAGGTTACGTGAGAAGAGAGGGGAGTGAGAAGGGTGGTGCTGAAAGGATATGTGAGAGGATAGAGGAAAGAAGGGGTGGTACTGGGAGGATATGTGGGGGGATAAAAGGATGAAACCGATGATATTGGGAAGATGTGTGAGACGATAGAGGAATGAGGAGGGTGGGATTGGGAGGATATGTGAGAGGAGAGAGGAATGAGGAGGGTGGTACTGGAAGGATATGTGAGAGGAGAGGGGAATGAGAGGGATTGGAGTGTGAGGTCGTGTAGGAGGAAAGAAAGACGAGAATAAAAGAGTGATGACAAGGTAAAGTAGCTTACAATTCAGAAGGAGCATTGAAAGCGATATAGAGTAATAATAATAATAATAATAATAATAATAATAATACGGTCAGGAAGCATTGGGTGGGTGAATGGGGTGAGGAGAGCGTTCAGCAACAACAAAATCTACAGTATATCCCAACTCCACACGCCTGTCACGACTTTTACCGCCACTTTCACTCCTCATTGTGTGTGTGTGTGTGTGTGTGTGTGTGTGTGTGTGTGTGTGTGTTTACATGAACCTGCCGTATTTGTAGAAGCATCGGCCAAAATTTTTCATCAATAAAGTAAAAAAAGTTTTGCCATATGCCAATTGGTTTTCCTGATTACTGTAGTTGTTCTGTAATGTTTGGGTTTTGTGCTTTGTGTGTGTAGTATAATAACAAGTGCTCGTGGGTCCTTCGGGCACTCTCACACTTATTCCTGCGGAGGGCACATGACTAGAGTAGACTCGATTTCTAAAAGTTCCAGTAACGAATGAACTGTTTTCCGAAACAAACTTTGATCGCTCTTAACTCTAATAAAAAATCACCAATCAAGATTGGACCAAGTTTCTTGACATCAGCAAATTTTCTTCTATTTTCATGCCAATTTTGGTGCACCAGAACGTCTCCGTACCGACGAAAGGCGCCATCACCTCGCTTCTGGAATGGAACCCAAGTTGTCCGCACGCAAGTTCGAGATATTAACCACTCGGCCACGGCAACCGACCGGGCGCCGGAAGCGGCGTTTTTTGGTCAAAATTTGATCGCTTATTAAATATAGTAAAAGTTTTTCAATCGTGATGGAACCAAGTTTATTCACATCAGCTAATTTTCTGAGATTTTTGTGCCAATTTTGGTGCCATTTGAATGTGTAGTTTCGGCTGCCCAAAATACACGCACACACAGACACACGGCTACTGGTATAGTATATTAGATAATAACAAGATCTAGTGGGCCCTTCGGGCCCCTCACACTTGCTCCTGCTGAGGGCTCTCGCGCTGCTATAGTATATTTTAGTTCTAGTTATGGGCAAAAAATTCTTCGGAAATCCTATGCCGGGCACAGGGAGCAGTGTTTTTTGGTCAAAATGTGATCGCTCATTATATATAGTGAAAGTTTTTCAATCGTGATGGGACCAAGATTTTTCACATCAGCTATTTTTTTGCAATTTTGTGCCGATTTTCGTACAATTTGAATGTGTAGTTTTGGCTGCCCAAAATACACACACACACACACACACACACACACACACACACACACACACGGCTAGTGCTATAGTATATTAGATAATAAGAGTAATGATAATAATAATAATGATAATAATAATAATAATAATAATAATAATAATAATAATAATAATAATAATAATAATAATAACGATGAGAGTAATAACAATACAAAAGTAAGTTTGTTCAATGATTTACTATGGACTAAAAAGTTTCTGTTATAAAGATATCAAGTTTCGTTATATGAATTACGAAAACTCTTTCATCACCGTACTCGTAGAGCTCTTTAGGCTTATGAAATATAACTAAGACTCTGTACCTTTTGCCAGACACTAGAGTCCATAGTTCATCCGAGTTGGCCGCGACCATTGCGCTGCCGGGCCACCACCCCCACCACCATCACAACTACCTCTCTCTCCCGCTACACTGGACATACACACACACACACACACACACACACACACACACACACACACACACACACACACACACACACACACACACACACACACACACACACACACACACACACACACACACACACACACACACACACACACACATTGCTACGTGCATCATTGGCAATAGAATCTCGCTGCATCTTCATGCAGTGATGAGCGGTAGGGAATGAAAGCATTAACACTATCAATTTTTCAGTACAAACTGAACTGCTGGGGAAGGGAAGCACAGGAATATTTACCAGTAGCATGTGGGCATAAAGTTGTGGAGGACATTTATACAAGCAAGACGAGAAGAGCTGGATGGGGAACAGGAATGTTGCTGGGTCAGTAGAACTAAAAGTGGTGTATGGGAAAGATCAGGTCGGCACTGAAAGTAGAATTATAGTTGTAATAAAATGAGATTCCGAGATATGGATTCAGACAGAACAAGGAAAAAAACAGATATAAAGAAAAGAGAGACGACCAAGGTAGAAAAAAGCGATATGTGAGCAAAGCTGATGTAGGGTAACTGTATGACGATGGAGAAGATAACTGATAGCAAAGGACAATGAAAAGGGAGAATGGGAGGGGGGAGGACTCTCCTCAGGCAGAAGTAGCGGGAGAGCAGATTGATCAGAAAGGAATTGGGCAGGGTGACGCGGGAGGGGGCAGGATAATAGAGGATAGAGAAAATTGACAGACCAATTTAGTACTGAGAGGCAGAGTGGTAGGGCAGGCAGTGATGACGGCGAGAGGCTAGGTGACTGGCAAAAACTGAGTGAAATACTACATGGCATGACAGGTAGTGTTGAGAAGGAGAGGCAAAGTGGCAGGCACTGGTTGGGGTGAGATGCAGGCTGGCGAGAAAGGCCATGGTGGGGGTGAAAGCCAGTGTGTCAGGGCAGGCAGAAGTAGGAAAGAGAAACAAGGTGGTAGGGCAGGCAGTGGTTGTGGTGAAATGCAGGGTAGCACGACTGGCAGTGGTTCGTGTGAGAGGCGGTGTGGCAGGGGAGGCAGTGGTAAGGGTGAAAGGCAGCGTGACGAGGCAAGCAGTGGTTAGAGTGGAAGACAGGGTGGCAAGGCAGAGAGTGGTTCGGTTGAGTAGCAGGGTGGCAGTGCATGCAGTGGTGGAGGCGAAAGTCATGTTGTTAGGCAAGTGGGGTGGCAAAGTTGAGGGATGGAAGGGGCACAAAGAATTAGGAGGACTGAATGAGAAAAGATGAGTGGTACAACTGAGGAGTTGAAAGAAGTAGTTACAAGTAAAGGAGAATAGAGGTGAGAAGATAACAATTAAATTTATTGTTATTTTTGTGTCAAGTTCTGGTCAGATATTTGATAACCCGTTCCCTGAGGGTCTTCAGTCAACCAGTGTGCCACCCCTCTTTGCATATAATCACATCTTTGTTACTATCTGTCGTCCATAATGAACACATGCAAGGAATGTCATATGATCATAGTAGTGATATTTGTGAGGGTATATTTTGTGACATGTCGGCGGGTTTTGCGGAAGAGCATAAAGTAAAAAAAAAAAAAAAAAATCAGGCCACTGAAATTCGCATCTTCTACCTGTTAATTTCAACAGTCTGGAACTGACCTTGCGTCTTCTCGGATAGCATTCAAGTTCTCCAGTCACTCGTCCACCACCTCAAGGTACATTGGTAAAACATGCGAACTAAAGCAGAGGTCAACGAAAGTATAAAGGAATAATGTAAATGAACGACGAACGATAAAAAAAGGACTGAAAGGTGCTTAGAAAGGAAATAAAGAAACTCGTGGGAAGTAATGAAGAACAGATGGTAAACAAGAGTGAAAATTTGGCTGTATTGAGATGAAACAGACAGATATTCTCGGTAAAGGACTTTAGGAATCAAGTCTGGCTTACGCTGCTAATTGGACAGGGAAAGGGATTGGGGAGAGGGATTTCTTTGGTGGGTTTTGTGCAGTCAGAGTGTTAGGAGACAACAAATAATAGGAGAGAGAGAGAGAGAGAGAGAGAGAGAGAGAGAGAGAGAGAGAGAGAGAGAGAGAGAGAGAGAGAGAGAGAGAGAGAGAGAGAGAAACTTGGGAGAGATCACTTTTGATGGCAGGGGAATACAAACAGAAAGGGATAGGTTAGGATAGAAAGAAAAAAGATGGCTGTATCTGAGAATGGAGATGAGGTAGGACGGAAACAGTAAATATTATGATGGGACTGGAGAGATAGGAAAGAAAAGGGTAAATGGATACCGTAGCGTGTGATTGGATAACCATAATTGTCTTGGGATTTTGACTGCTGCTCACTCACAACATGCTTCCCAGGTGGCCACATCCGCACTACTGTACCCCTCCACCCAACACACACACACACACACACACACGAAAAATCCATTCTCTTAACCTTGCCAGCCTCCAGAGTGTTACCGTGTAGATAGTGAAGGCGGAATATCTTTTATGAATTATCAGTATGCGTGGCAGTGGGGGAATAGGATAATCATGGCCTCAAGAGACTCCTACGGGCAGGAAAAGAAAGAGCATTATTATGTAACCTCGAAACTCTAAATTATCAGAGCTTTTTCCTTCAGTGATAATCTCATACGAAATTAATACTAATAAGTCTCAGATGATGCAGGGGCTCTTTGCATCAGTCCCGTAAAATTCAGCGGGTCGTAAAAAGGAAGCCCGCCCGGAAAAATATTGGCTCTCGTGAATAACCTCGGGCATAAAACTCACGTGATATTTCTGGCGTCAGGCAAGTTGCTTGAAATTGTGTATTACTTCAGAAACCACTGGGCGGGTCTGGGTGACAACGTTTAATATTTTACACGGCATGAACATGTCGCGATCGCCACGTAGGGGGACAGAGGTGAGGAAAGAGAGGGTAAACAAGGAAAACAGAGAAGGAACCTGAGAAGTGGCGTGGATAAGGGAGTTATGGGAAAGGAGAGACGAGACTGAAAGGATAATGAAGCTGTATAAGACAAAAGGAAGTGACATTAGTACTTATAGGAGGGAGAAGGTAGAGGATTAAAAAAATAGGACATACTCGTAGTACTAGTATAGATGGGGAAAAGGAAATGTGAAGGGGAGAACTGAGACGGGAGGGATTAAGGAGGGAGAGGAATAAGAAGTTCTAAAGAGGGTAGCTGAGTGCACTTAGAAGGGAACGGATCTAGTAATGTCTGAAGTGGAAGGGGAGGAGTATTATGGAGAGCGATGGTAAGAAATAGGAGTTAAAAGAGGGGAGCAGAAGACGCGAGATAGAAGCAATGAAAGTAGCAGGAAAGAGAAGTGATGGAGGGATAAAGAAATTATGTTTTAGATGGAAATACGAACTTCTTAGGGAGGAGAACGAAGAAATGGAATAAAAGTTATAGGAAGAAAAGCGATAATAAAAGGATAGGAAATGTAGAGGAAATAAAAAGAAAAGAAAAGAAAAATGGGAATCAAAACACGTATTGCTGAGAGAGAGAGAGAGAGAGAGAGAGAGAGAGAGAGAGAGAGAGAGAGAGAGAGAGAGAGAGAGACTCATTTGTGTCATATATTTTGCGTCTTGCGAAATATGTAAATGTATTTGGAGTGAACAAGAGAATAAGAGTGATTGCAGGGCACGAAATCAGTAGAATATGATCAGATTGGCTGTGCGTGAAGGAGAGGAGAACAATTACTAGAAGAAGGAAAGGAACAGGGAGAAGGTGGAAAACAGTGGAGACATGGACAGATGGAAGGAAGAGATGGAGAAACGGTGGAGGCATGGACAGATGGAAAGAAGAAGGGGAGAAACAGTGGAGGCAATGACAGATGGAAGGAAGAAGGGGAGAAACAGTGGAGGCATGGACAGATGGAAGGAAGAGGTGGAGAAACAGTAGAGGCATGGACACATTGAAAGAAGAGGTGGAGAAGCAGTGATATGGGTAAAATAGACTTATCGTGTTGTGAATGAGGGGAAGAAGGCAGGGCAATGCTGTGCTAGGAGAGGAGTGAGCGCCCATACAATGACGTTCTCATCATTCGTAAAGAACGCAAAAGACTGGGTGGGGTAAGGTGAAAGGAAAGGTGTACAGTGCCAGGAAGAAAATCAGGTATACAAATAGGAGAAAAACCTTCATATTATTTGCTGTGGACGAAATTAATACAACACATAACTGATACTTGCAAGTTGATAAAAAGAAGGTGTGCTCTATCCCAAACCACAGATTAATAATACAAGAAGGGAGGATAATGAGAGAAGGGATGAGGAGCTTGTGCAATAATGTTGAAGAATAGTCTTAAGCGCGCGCGCACGAGAGAGAGAGAGAGAGAGAGAGAGAGAGAGAGAGAGAGAGAGAGAGAACATTACTTTCTCTCTTTCTTTCCATTCTCTTTCATCTTCGTCGTACTCTTCCTCTCCGCAGTCGTCAACGTATGAGGAAAAAAAGATGTCATGGAGGAGAATACAGAGAGGCAGCATGCAAATAAATCTATATAAATTAGCTCATTCTACATCTGACTGCGTTATGTCTGCAAGTGTAATCTCTGGGAGATATTTCTGATAATCGATTAAAACATAAAAACTACAATTCATCCATATAAGCCAGTGATAAAAATTAATGCACACATTTCGAAATTATAGTTTGTCGTTCAAAATATGTCATAACTATTTTCTACTCTCCATATATTGATGAAAAACTTTGACACATCATGACACAGTAAATCGTAGAGTAGTTAGCTGGCGGTGGGAGGAAAATCCGTGAGCTGCTGCTGATTTGGTACGCCAGTGAGTCGATAGCTGATTTGCAAGGCAGCGACCTGATGGTGCACTGGAAGAGCAGTGAGCTGATATTGCACCGGTAAACAAGCGAGCTAATGGTTTACTGATACAGCTCTGAGCTAGATATGGGCTGATATTGTAATTAACTGGAAGTGGAATGGCTGAGTAATAGGCTGATGGTGAACTAGTAGAACAGTGGGATGGTGGTGGTTAGGTAGAACAATGAGCTGGTATGAAGTGCCGCAGGTGAGGGACTGCATTGCGGTTACAGTTCCGGTAAACTAATTTCGCTGTTCATCGATATATGCTAATTGATTCGTTAATGAAATACCGCTGGCATTGGCACTACACTACCTTTATAATTTGCTTTCCGACTGGGAAATGTGAGTGTTTGCGTGTGCTTAATGAACTGTAGCAAACCGTGTGTTGATTTAGAGACGGGCTTGCAACAACAAAGTCAAATACCATGTATAGAAGAATATGTAGTGCGCGTAAAACCAGATGATGACATGAACCAAGTAAATACTAGGACACTACACCACACACAAGTTAACCATAAACATTACCCTGCGACCTTAAACTTTGATTGGTTATTCTCAAAATCTTCAATCTTGGCTTACTGTGAACCCTTCCACTGTGTTTGGCGTACAGTATATAGGATAAAAACTCTTGAAATTGACCGTGCCATGGAACCTTAACCGTTCTTGTATTTTCAGTGGAGCTAGATCAACCGCTTCACATATCTTCAAACCCTTTAGAAAGTTTGGTCCAAATCAGTAAAAAAAAAAAAATATTTGCTCATACACAAATACACATGGGTAGAAAATTGACTTGGCTTTGTGACTTTCACCTTTGAGTGATTATTTTCATATTTGATTCCCTATGTTCTTGCCTTATCCTCAACCTGTCCACCACAATTGCTCTAAATTGGAAGAAACCTGCTTAACCCTGCTCAGGTAGATGTCGGTCCGTGTTGCATAGCAGGTAGACGTGGGTCTCTCAGACCCAAAAACATAAAAATTCGGGAAAAATGCTTATATTTCCTTTATTCCAGTACTGAAAGTAGAGTAACATATTTAATGTTTCCGCAACAAAAACATGTAGAAAAAAGAACTGTTCCTTTCTTTTATATTTTTAACAAATTTTTGAAAAAAAACTGTAGAAAAATAGTAAATAAATTTTGACCTTCTATAAGAAAAAAAAAAATCTGAATGGTTGCTGGAGTGGTCGCCAAACTTGGTATCGTATGGGATGGTGCTTCATGGTGTGAAGAGGGGCTGCCAGACACTCCATTCATATCGGCAATCAGGGAGATAAAAATATCTCACACACCTCAGGTAAACGTGGGTCTCACATACCCAACTTACACTCACATACCCTTAGATTGCGGAAACGGAGAGAGAGCTTGAAGTAATTCCCACACCCCTTGCAAGGATACACAAAGTTAGGAACCTACTGAGAAAAACAGTGCTCCCGGGTATTTAAAAGTTAATAAACTAGAAAATGGGACAGGAGTGGGTGGGTCTCTCAGACCCACCTCTACCTGAGCAGGGTTTAACCTCGAAGTTTAACTTTGACTTTTGGCCTATTGTTATGAAAACAATAGGTAAACCTTTTGACCGACCCATAACCGCGTGGCCAAGCTTGACTGAAATCGGATTGAGTGCTAGTACTGTACATTATAATTAAATCTCTTAGTGATATACAACTCAGTCATTTACATAATCATCTGATAAAAAATAGAAATTCACCCCACCCCCCCACTCCTGTGTTTTAACCAAAGAATTTTCATTTCACATACACATTCTTTTTCATTAGTTACCTCCATCTATCTTAAGGCCGTGCAACTTCTCTGCACTTCATTCTTTCTCTAACCCTTCTCTCTTTCCCTTTACTTCTTCATCTTTCATCTTTTTTCACCAGTTCCCCAAGCCACTCCTTACCCTGACCCTCTGTCGCCCACTTTCACTGTTACTTCACACCTCCACACGCGAACTGGACATCTTCCAAACCTTCACTACCATTTTTTGATAGCTAATATTTTGATTCCACTGCTCCATCCATCCACTACAGCACATCATCCACACCTTTCATGTTCAGCCTTCTTTCCCGCCACGGGCCTCCCACATCCCATGTTTACCTCCATGCAGTTTATGTGCGCCAACATTTATGACCTTGTAACGTACTATGGCAGGCTGGAAATTTATGACGTAAAGTTAAAGGTGTGTGAGGTCAGCTGTGGTCGACTTTACTGCTGTTTGGGGAATAATACTTGTTGACGTGCAATAACCCTCCTGTCACTACCTGATTCCACAATAAACACCAACTTCAAAAGCGACAATCAAACAGGCCAAAGAGAAAGCCAGCCACACGGCGACCTCACAGAAAAAGTAACCCTGCTTTTGACTCTCAGCGATGACTATTTGTGAAAACATCATATTGAAGACGATCTGCTTAGCGAGCTCCATTGCACGCTCAAAGGATATAATGCCATGACGTTACCATGCTGGCTATGTGTTGGCAACCCTACCTCACCCCTCTGTCAGGCCCAGGTACACTCACAAATTGGACATTTCCCTCACAGTGCTCATACACCCACCCACTGAAGTTGTCCCATTTAATAAACCACCCAGTGAATCTGTCCATTCCAATACACATATACTCACCCACTGATTATGTCTATCCCAGTAAAACTTACACTGACCCACTGAAACTGTCCCTCCCATTACGCTTTCACCTACTGAACCCCTCTCTGTGGGTACACTTACACTCACTCACCCACTGAATCTGTCTCCTAGCGCAATTATGAAAATCTACTCCACTACAGTTATTATCACCTTCACAGAAGAACACACACACACACACACACACACACACACACACACACACACACACACACACACACACACACACACACACACACACACACACGTTTCAACCTGTAAAGAGTGATAATGTGACAGAATTCTAAATTAGTCCACGGCTCACAGACTATCATACAGCCTCACATTCCCATAACACCACCGTTCGTTAATACGTGACTTTAATTACAAATGCGGTAAGTGATGGTGGCTAGAGACCTTATAGTGGTGACCATTATCCACTCACTTCATGTGGTGCTGCCTACTTCTTCCTTAGGTGACTTACAGTGAGTGGCAAGCTTAATGGCTTCCTGTAACCCACGAAATCATTTACATCGCTGGGTAGTAAGCATATAACCAAATAACGAGCTGTGAAGCCTTCTGTGGTGCCCTTGTTAACTGGGTGGATAGGTGTAAATGCGGAGTCCTTCCAGGAGCCAAACATACAAAAACATCCCTTTGCCTCGCAGGGGCGAAGCGCTGTCTGCTGGAAGGGAACATCAATTCTCTGCATGAGATGGCTCTGCGAGGGCGATTGCTTGCATGTGGTTGGTGGGTCAGCTAGGCAAGAAAAACTTTGGTTATACTATTGTGACTACTACTACTGCTGTTGCTGCCTATGCTACTACTACTGCTACTATTATTTATAACAATAATGAAAACTGAAGGCTGATTTTAGTGCTAATGCTTACAGTAATACGACGTATTTTTTCCCCTTTATATTTTTGCTGCTTTCATATAATTAGATCCAGTTTTAGAGGGGTTAGGTATAGCTTTCACTAATCTTTTCACTAAAGTGGCGCTTTCGTAGACTGAATCAGTTTTCTTAAAGTTGCACGAGTAAAATAATAATGTGGCCTGGGATTGACGAGACTAGTATTGTATGGGAGTGATGGAGGTAGCAGTTGGCTTGGTATCCACGGCCCCAGATTCACCAATAAAAGGGTGTTCTTGAAAGTAATGTACATAAAACGTTAAACAACAGTAGTGGAATAATGGTTTAAGGTTTCGTCTGTAAGTCTTAATGTATTGTCTGACAGCAGTGTTGGGTTCGTTGGCTGAGTAATGGAAAAAAAAGGGGTGCCTGCATTTTTCATGTCATTAATTACAACCCATATCCCCTAAAAACGCATGCACATATACTGACACACATACAGTACACACATACACACGCGCGCGAGTGTGTGTGTGTGTGTGTGTGTGTGTGTGTGTGTGTGTGTGTGTGTGTGTGTGTGTGTGTGTGTGTGTGTGTGTGTGTGTGTGTGCGTGTGTCAAAAGTAGCTCAAACAATGTTGTATCCAGTTTCAACAAAACTTGGGAAAAGGGTCCCAGTGATTTCGAGAACCGTGTGTCAAACGTGAAGGTCACATGACAAGGTCATATTAACGAGCTTTGATCAAATTTAAAGAAAAAGATTTGGATAAAACGTAGATAGTAAGGGACGAGAGAAGGAAAATTATTTTAACAACAATCAGTTGTTAAAATAGTTAATGGCAAGGTTTTCGTACAAAGTTTTTGAGCGCATCTCAGCCAGGGTTCACGGTCAGTGAGTAAGGTCAAACTTCGATTTGTGTTTATCTGTGTGTGATCGATCAGTTAAGTTGAAGATCATGGGGCAAGGTCAAATTTAGACTTACTGGTGCCAGTGTGTGAGCAGAGTAAATATATATATATTTTTTTCTGTGATTTCCACCAGCATTATGGAAGGGTTGAGTGTCTAATGTTTTCGAAAGGAAGAGTACAAAGGCCAAGATCACCTGGCTAAACCAACTTACAAAATGTTTACATGATTTGACCAACAGGTGTAAAAGTTGCAGATAAGGTAAGGAAACGCGAATTAGAAGTTAGAATAATTACTCAAAAATCAAGGACACAGGACAAGTTCGCAGTTCCCGAGCACAGGCCAAAGTGAAATGCAACAATTTTAATTATGTTAGGCCAAACATAGTAGAAGAGTTGAGGGTAAGACAAGGATGAAGTGATTTGAGTTTGTGAATCCGTCAAAAGTTATCGTTGTACGGCACGATCGTATGGCTCAAGTTTGATTCGATGTGGACCAGACTTGCAACAAGGGTTTTGATTCAGCACAAGATGAAAAGATTATATTTGCAAGTAATGGGTTAAATGGATAATGTAAGTAGCAAGGTCATGTAACGCAGTTTTGACTTGATTTAGAACAAACTTGGTGGTAGTGCTGAAGTTAGCCAAAGAAATTGAATTGTCGCTTTTGAGAATAATACGAAAAAGGTTTGGGTCACATGGCAAGGTCAGCTAAAACAGCGTTCATCGAATTTAGACCCAATATGACGGAATGGTTCAAGGTAAAACAAGGGAAAAGGAATCAATTTAAAGAACACATCGTCAAAAGTAAATCTCATACGGTAGATAAAGGTCAAGAATTCAATAATAAAATTGAAACATTTTTTTATTATATTTTGAGAATTCGTGGTGGAAAAGCTTTGAGTCAGGCAAGGGTGAGGAGATTCAATTTTGAGAACAACAGGTCATTGGACAAGGTTCCAGGGCAACATCAGCTCCACAAGTGTTGATCAGATATAGATGAAACTTTGTGGACGCCTTGAGGGACAGGCAACATTCAAGTGACTCGAATTTGAGATTTAGCAGTGAAAGGTCATGGCCACAGAGCAAAATCAAATATTCAGCCCTCAGACCTCTTACAGAGTGCGGGACCTTGGATGTTGCACTTCATGAATTTCACTTCCTGTTTTGGAACATCAGTGTGTGTGTGTGTGTGTGTGTGTGTGTGTGTGTGTGTGTGTGTGTGTGTGTGTGTGTGTGTGTGTGTGTGTGTGTCTGTGTGTGTCTGTGTGTGTCTGTGTGTGTGTGTGTGTGTCAGGGTAAGGGGATGGACCTTGGCTTTATGTCCACCACTTTCTTTGGTGACCCTAATAGTGGCGCTGTATGTCAAAATGGCACTTTGTCTCTAGCTACCAGCGTCATTGATGAAAAACGAGTGACCCTCCAAAGAATAAAGATAACAAGTTGTGTCATAGGCGTAATTACTGAGAATTCGTCCTCTTAAAGACAATAGTTGACTTCACTGTTAACTTCTGTCAGTCTGCCAACTAAACATTCTAAGTATTCCTTCATGAATCGGAATTATTTTTTCCAACTTTGCTCCTTCTCGGCTTTACAGTTATCTAGAATTGGTTCATCATTTACCTCAGTCGCCTGCACGACAAATTCTCCATATTTGGTGCACCGGACTAGCATGGGTTCCAGCCCGACTATCCAAGAACGTTGTTTTACCACAGGATTATTGCAGTTTATCCTGCCATTTCGTAATATGGTATTTTCCCATACAACGTAATTACCCCAGTCTCCTTTCAGTACTCCGCCCGATTTCCATTACTCAAATCTCATCCCATTGCCCCACTATGAGTATACCTCCAGTACACTACTGTCCCTCCAGCAAGCCATTTTCCCTTTAGTGCCCCACCATTACTTCAGTAAACCAGTCTCTACACTACCCCATGTCCTTCCATTACCCGTACTCTCCCTCTAGTGCCCAACTTTCTCCAGTACACAACTTCTTCAGTACTCCTCCACTCTCCCTCCAGTCCTCTGTTTTCCCTCTAGTAACAATAGTTACCCAACAGAACCCCACTTTCTCTCCAGTACCAACATTCTCACTACTTCCTTTGCCTTCCATTTATCAGTCCACAACCTCCCATATTCCCCTCTCTTCCTTCCTTCTCTCCTTCCTTCTCTCCTTCCCTTTCCCTTGGCCGCTCTTTTCTCTGCTTCTCACGCGCACTAATAATAATTTAAAGCCTACTGGACATCTTTAGTATTTTGGTATTTAAGAACATTGCTCATTTGCAGCAGCAGACTCAGTACAACCCTTAGTTAGGAAAACGTGTTAACCTTGTGTAGGTGTGTGTGTGTTGTGTGTGTGTGTGTGTGTGTGTGTGTGTGTGTGTGTGAGAGAGAGAGAGAGAGAGAGAGAGAGAGAGAGAGAGAGAGAGAGAGAGAGAGAGAGAGAGAGAGAGAGAGAGAGAGAGAAAATTAAAAATATAGACAAACAGGCTGTAGGTAGATAGAATGTGTGTGTGTGTGTGTGTGTGTGTGTGTGTGTGTGTGTGTGTGTGTGTGTGTGTGTGTGTGTGTGTGTGTGTGTGTGTGTGTGTGTGTGTGTGTGTGTGTGTTCAACATGTAGTGCATTTGCACATACTTAACATTTTAAAAACAAATATCAGTGTTTCCGAATTACACAACCCGTCGCCCTACGACACACCACAGCACACCACTAAGCCAATGATCCTTGCATTGCCAGTTTCGTTACGGGCCGCCAAAAATGTAAACAAACGAGATTCGCGGAAAATTTGATAGTTGCCTACTGCCATCTGTTGTCAGGCGGTGTTTCCTTGTTTCCTGGCACGATAGTTTTATCTGAAGTTCTGAAGCTATGATTTTTCCTGCAATGTTAAGCTGCTTTGATTTAAATATGCCACAGCCGCTCGGAGTTGTTGATAATCTGAGGTTTAGGAAAAAAATTCTACGCTGTCTAAAGGTCAGTATAGTTTTTATAGACTTCAGAATCTCATTTGTCTATATGTTTGCATCGACTACGTTTTACACGCTCATGACTCGTAGGTTCCTTTTACCATCCCTTTTTCACACGCCCTTCCCTGGAACTCTGAAGCGTCACATCATCCCAGCGGCTGTATAATTTTTCACCGTGTGGAAATATTTATCTGCCCATCAAAAGGCAACTAACCATTTTTAAAGTAAACCGACCAGATGTCATCCCAGTTATTAAAAAGGTTATCTCACAGAGGTTTACCCCATAAGTTCACAAAGCAGCCTCGGTGACTGGCATTTACCTCTTTTTCATTCTCACACATCTGTTTCTATACTGTATAGCCATCCTTGACCATTAGATATTCTCTCCAAACCCTCTCCTTGCCTCTACATCACACGTATTGTACTCCACAATGCCATGTCCCTCTAACTTTCTTCAACCTTTTAGCTCTATTGGTAAATGTGTTGTTAATCTCTACAGTTAAATCTACTTTTAAATCTGTTAAAGTTTGTTGAACCCTCGTGATACTACCAAGACAAACTACATTCCCTGAGTGCGTAGTTATGTGAGTAGGTGAGTGGCTGGAACAGGGAAAATAGTTCCACTGAGCATACGTTAGTGAGGAAAATATATGCCCATGGCTGGAATAGGTTCATGTGGGAATACAGGTCTTTGGGTGAATGCCACCGGGGGAAATGGGCCCAAGTGAACACAGGTCCAGTGGGTAAAGTTAGACCCAAGAAGGAAATAGGTCCATGGGAGAATATTAGTCCATGTAAAGATTAGGTGCTTTGCTGTAGGGGGTAAAGAACTCCATGAAGCAAAATATATCTATGTGGCAAATAAGAGCAAAGTTAGAAACAGGTCCATGATGGAAAACTAATCCATGTGAAATTGGGCTATGCTGAAAAATAGATCCAAGGTGGACAATGGTTTTATGGCAGAAACAGGTTCATGGCGGAAACTATAACCATAGGAGAAAATAGATTCATCAGGGAAATAGATCCATGGGGAAAATACGGTCCTGGAGAAAACAGATCCAAGGGAAGGAAATAAAATACACAGGAAAGATATGTCCATGAGAGATAATTGGTATGGTGATGGAAAGTAGGTCCTAGAGGAAAAAAAAGACCATGGTGAAAAAAAAAGTCCTTGGGAGAATCAGGTTCGTGGGGGAAATAGCTTCATGGAAATATAGGTCGAAAGGGTGAAAATAGGTTGATGGGGAAAATATATGTCCGTGAGGGAAGATAGTTCCATGGGGAAAGTGCTCCATTTAAAAAAATAAGTCCATTGGGAAATTAGGTCCATGAGGTAAATTTTTAAAGTGTAAGAACAGGTCTGTGGAGGTAAATGGGTAGGTTGGAGGTTGGCATTTAGTGGGTGTAACCGGACACAGGCAGATGTGCTGTTAACTTAAATATCAGCGGTGCCACCTTTATGCTTAACCTCCATCTTTCACAGTCCCTACCATCATGATTTTATCTCGCACCCCTCTGCCCACCCCACGTCGTTTCCTCGATTGCATTAATTATTTCTATTCATCAAGTTATTGTGCCTTCCTCGGCTTTGCTCACTGACCCCTCGACCCCATGGGGTCAAAGTGAAGGTCACTGCAAGCACTACTCGTCTGTTCACTGGTCATGAAAATAATTTAGCAGGGCGAAAGAAGTGTTAGCTAGATATAAAAGTAATGCAACCGAAGGGTGCTATCAAAAGATTCGCTGTTGTGTGTGTGTGTGTGTGTGTGTGTGTGTGTGTGTGTGTGTGTGTGTGTGTGTGTGTGTGTGTGTGTGTGTGTGTGTGTGTGTGTGTGTGTGTGTGTGTGTGTTTGTGTGTGTGTGTGTGAGATCTGGATATTGGTTGCACAAGAAGAATAACTGTGTACAAGATTCCTGACACATCCACACACAACAACGACATAAATAATCATACAAATACATATATAGGTACAGTTGCTGACAAATGAAACCATACCCGCCCAGTGCTTGGATTGTTGTTTTTGGCGGTCCTGACCTACAAAAATGTTTCATTTATGAGTGAATTTCTTATAATTGGTGTTTGTAATTGAAGGATAGATAAATTCAACTGTATATTCACCGACAGATTTTAAGACATAAGTACCACATTTCCAAAAGTGATGGTGGAGTAGGTTCAATTGACCTCAACTGTGACAAAAAAAAGAATGAGAATACGGACTCAGACTCATATAATTATTTACCCAAATGAGAGCCGTTTCTGACCACCACCACGGCTAGCATCATCACAGCTACCAACACCACCATCATCATCACAGTTCACACCACCACCATTACCACCACGGCTACCACCACCACCACCACCACCACCATCAGAGCTACCTCCCACCACCATCGTCAGAACTATCCCCCCACCATCATCACACCACCAGTACCACCACAACTACCACCCACACTACCACCATCACAGCTACCACCACCACCACAGTTACTATCACCATTGTCTGCTGAACATTTTGGTCTGTTCGTGGCATCAGTGAAGTAATACTCGTAACCATCGGAGTGCAGATTAAACCCCCCCCCCTTCTCTCTCTCTCTCTCTCTCTCTCTCTCTCTCTCAGCAAAAAGTATGAAAAACTCCACAGGAATGCTCTCCTCCTCTTCCACGTTCGCGTATTTTAACACCAATGGGAACAATTACTGTGTGCTAAAACACCCTTCCGGAATATATTAATCAACATGAAATTAAAACTGGCCCATCTGGGACCCAATTCCAATAATTTAGCTAAATTTCATCAACATGTTTTTTCCAGTGTTGGCGGTACCACACACACACAGACACACACACACACACACACACACACACACACACACACACACACACACACACACACACACACACACACACACACACACACACAGAGGAGTATTTAATGTTAGAGATAGAGATAGGAGGTAAGAAGAGGTGATCTAGTAGATGGGCTGTGAGTTGCTAGTCTCATGGTTATTTATTCAATTTCCTCCTTAATATCCATCGTCATATATTTAAAAATACAGATTACAACACAGGTGGTGGATATTACGGCCCAAGAGATGGACTGAAATGCTAAAATGTTGTATAATGCACTGCTGCGCGCTGGGATTAATGCACCTTAGACTCGTCCTTATTCTCTCTCTCTCTCTCTCTCTATATATATATATATATCTGTCTCTGTCTGTCTGTCTGTCTGTCTGTCTCTCTCTCTCTCTCTCTCTCTCTCTCTCTCTCTCCCCAGCCTACATCCTTCCTCCTTCTCTTCTTCCGCCGTCACCACGGAGAAAGGACAAGGGGTGAATACGTTCACACTCGGAAGGACCTTAAGGGTGAACCTCCAGTCTGTGTCCACCTCCAGTGCCTCTCTCTCTCTCTCTCTCTCTCTCTCTCTCTTTCATATGCGTCTTATAGCATTCACACGCATTAACACTTTCATTCAGTCACCCAAATTACTCCAACCACTCTTACATATTTCTCCTTAAAGCCATCTGATCCCGCATAACAAAGGTAAGTAGGAAAGAGTGCATATAAGCTACAAAGAAGAGGAAGACAGAAGTAAAAAGAAATTTCAAGTAGGAGAGAATAATGAGGGAGACTGTAAAAACACACACACACACACACACACACACACTGAGGTAGAGATATAAGAAATCAGTATGGGCAGTTGTGACGGGCGACGTACACAGAAAGCACGGTGTTGGGTGTCAGTACACAGATAACTCGAGTGTGGAGTAGAGTGGCCCGTCTGAAGCGTGAGAGTTACCTGTAAGAAGATGGAGAATACGCAGGGCAGGATGCTGAAAAGAGAAAACGGAAAACATGAAGAGTACATAAGAGAGAGTGAATGGTGCAAGAAATAAATGATGAAGATTAATATTATTCTGAGAAGGAGTTGGAAGGGCAAGAAAGGGTGGCACATCAGGAAAGATTTAAGATTTAGAGGGGGTTGGAAGAAGAAACAGTAGATGACCGAGGACAAGGTGTTAGCAGAAGCAAATGCAGTGAAGTTATTCACAGCTAATCCAAAATTTAATCACTAACTTTACCTTTCTAATGTAGTTGTTCAGGTCTGTAATCTTGCCGAGTTCAAATGGAACAGGTAAAAGATTGTGTGTGAATAGTGTTGAAAAACGTCATGGGGATTCTGCGTCTTACTGTGACTATGGTCGTTCTGCTGTTATTTACAGTATTCTTATTTCCAGCTTTTCCAGCCCAACTGCCCTGCTTCATTCCACTTTCATTCCCACTGCTGCCCTCAGAAGCACCAAACGTCTTTCCGAAAACTTCTCACTCTCCTTTAATTCGAATTTCTTTCTTCATTTATCCCTATAATTTCCTTTCAGTGAGTTCTAAAATCCTCTTGCTCCATTGAAAGTACTGCATCCTTCCTCCCCTCCTTACGCCGGTCCTTTTACTAGTCAAGTATTGGCTCAAAGTCTCTCTCCCTTCTTTTCTTGCTCTCTTTTTTGCTCCCGAATGCCTCTCATGTACTTGTAATGATCTTTTCTCCCTTCACATTTTCAATCGCCTATGTTTCCATGTGTAATTTTCATAGCAGTTCTCCTCAGCATTTCCTTCACTCTTTCTTCTCTCTTTTGTGTTCTATCTCAGTCCATTGTATCTCCTTCACTTCGCTCCTTTCTCCATTTTCTCCCCTCTTTCTTTGCTCCACGTCATATTTTTTTCTTAATTCCCTTTCCATTTTCATCTTATTAGTTTATTTCTCCCTTCTTCCACTCTCTCCCCGTTAGTTCTCCCTATCTCCCGCCATAACAGCCACTCAGATCTCCCCCTCAACCATTTTCGTCCAGCCCACAGTTTGAGACTGCCTCCCTTCTCTGTGTCAGCTTGAACTAACCAAAGCTTCATCCTCTCTCTCTATTGCTGCCGTCTGAGTGAAGGAATGGTAGACTGAACGAGAACTGCGGATGGCGCATATTATGTTTATCCTGTTGGCACTTATACACATGAAAAAATAATATGATATAAAAACTTCAAGCATAACCGTAAATATGTTGCCGTCAAACAACTATGTATTTTCTTCAATACTTTATCTCTGGTTCCTAGATTTTTTTTTTACAACTCTAGGCATAAGCTTGGCGGCCCAGTCTATTAAACCAAGCAATGCTCTCACTTGCCATGCAGTTGCGGCTAAAAGGCATCTAAACCTCTCTGTCACAATTAATTGTCACTTTCTTCTTTCTCTTCAGGAAACCTTCCCTTATTTCCTGCTTCACTGCATATTTCTACCATCAAAGTAGGGACGTCAAAACAATAAAGATTCTCAAACTTTTCTATATTTTAAGTAATTATGAATTTAAATACTTAAATATAAACAAGTCTGCTCCAGTCCTCTCTCTCTTGACTTCCCCACCCCTGCATAATCCCAGGAACTGCATTATGCCACCCACCTTCCTCAATCACCCTCTGAGTTAAGCTTGGCCAGACACAGGGTCCTAGAAATCAAGGACAAAGTGGAAGCGGAATAAGACTACGGTTGGATTGCGCTATATTTCACGTTTGCCGTAATTTATTTATTTTTTCCTTGCTCTGCCAAAGGCGTTGCTAAAATTATGTATTCATTCGTCACAGCTAGTTTGTCTTCCTTCAAAACATAATACTGAAGACTGTGGTTTGTGTGTACAGACGTATAATGTCTTATATGTAACTAAGTTTCGATTACCACAGTTTTTCGTGAGGCTTCAGTCATCGTCACTGCACCCACTATGTTCCCTTTATTATGGAGGAAGCAAGGAGGTGAAATGAGAACCAGTATCAATAGAGAAGAGGGAGATGCAAAACGAAAAGGGACGAAATAAGAGAGAAATAATGACAGGCAGGAGACAGAGTACATGGAATAATGGAAATTACTTTAAAAATGTGAGAGGAACCAGCTCAACGATAAAGGCGAGAGCTGGTAGTAAGAAGGTTGGTGGAGAGAGGAAATTGGAGACGATTTTGCTGGAAATGGAGGCACAGGGAATGACTGGCAGAAGGAAATTGGCGGTAAGTGTCATGTAAACGCTATTGAGAGACAGGGATACATTTTTGTTTGGCACCAGGGGGAGAGAGAGAGAGAGAGAGAGAGAGAGAGAGAGAGATGACTAACCGCATCCAGACTTACCCCAGGTTTCGATAAACTTATTTTTTATTCATCTCTCTCTCTCTCTCTCTCTCTCTCTCTCTCTCTCTTTCTTTCTCTCTCTCTCTCTCATATTCAGTTCCCTTCCCTTCTCCACTGTTCTGTCCCTTCTCCCTTCCCCCTGCAAAGCGTATAAGGTGTCTTGAGTTACTGATATCGGACACGCCAACCTTCTTTCCTCTGTCCCTCCTCCCCCACCATTTGCTTTTCCACATTCACTTTCACTTTTTTCCTTCCTATAATGCCCAGGAAAAAGCTGAGTTTCCACAGAATAATTATACATTTAATTTAAGATTTTCCTAATAATTACGAATCACTGTAGGTCAATATGAACTTACGTCACTGCTTTTTACGTGGCATATCATCCGTAGCTAACTCCCCTTCTAATAAAGACATGGGTTATTGATACTGATATACTTATGTTACTTTCGCAAACAAGCTTTTCATATTACAGCATTTACAACTCTCCGACAGAAGAAATGATAGATATTAATGATATTCCTTACAGAGATTAATTAATAACACTGTAATGGTGCATAAGTCAAGTTTATCTTACTATTGAGGTTAAACTAAGCCAATTCTTTCAGGTAGACGTGAATAACGCCAATCTGAACCACAACCTGAACATTAACATTCTAGAGTTTTCGTTTGGTTTTGCATGACTATGAAAATATTTGCCTATTGGCAGCAAGATCGAGCCGATTGGGCTGGACTATGTTAGGCAGGACTGCGCTGGGTGTGCTTCGCCAGGCAACATCGTGATGACTGGATATCCTGACCTACTAGCAGAAATCATCCACCGGCTCTCACCAGTCTGTGGCAGGGGACTAACGTCCCTTTCCTTTCCTAAAATAATTATTTTTATCTGTTGATATAGGATCATGGGTATGAGGGTTGCAGAGACTCAGCGAAGTCTTTTTCAATAGATTATGCCATGTGGAGAGGATGGAGAGCGAGAGATTAACAAGGAGAGTGTATGTGAGTGAGGTGGTGGGGGGGTGGAGAGGGAGGGGGAGGCCGAGGATAAGATGGAGGGACAAAGTGGAGAGGTATATGAGAGAGGGTGTGAGCTGGAAGGAGGGCAGGGAAATGGAGTGGGACAGGACGACATGGGGGCGATTTGTTTGTGGCCACCCCTTACTAGATTGAGGAGCCTGGCAATAGATAGATAGACAGATGAAGGATAACATATCGTTGTTGACAGTGTACATAACTTGGTACTATATGTAACCTGGTGCATCTACAGTGTCCTGCCAGCTCTTATTTCTCTCCTACTTCATATGGAAAATATTATAATTTAAATTACATTTATCTCGGCTCAAAACCATTATCTTGTGTACTCAGTCTGCTACTTGGCGTTGCATCCTGGGATATTTTTTCAAACAACAAGAATGAAATTTCTCTGGGACCTGCGGCGAGGATCTTGTTTCTTACAGTTTGACGCTCATCGGCGCGCACCCACTTTACCTGGTCCTTCACCTTCCAAGGGCTCGCTATATAGGGAGCGTTGAAGTCGCCGGGTCCAATTTTTGCCCGTGCGAGGATTTTGTGGCTTTCCGTCTGTCTTCGTACACCGTAGGATAGTGTTGTTCTGTGAACGAACACCGCTTTTTTAGGAGCTGTTTACCACTTAAGAAAAATAAAAAGAACACTGAAACTAGAAAACGCAGTTGGAGAATGCTTGAAGGATTCCATGAAGACATAATGCAAGGAAAAAAAATGAGAAAACTGCATAACAAGATGGTTCTATCCCTCCTTTAGGATTACCAAGAATTATGAATAGGATGCTGCTGGTCAGTATTTAAAAATGGTATTAGGAAAAAAAAAGAAGAAAAATTTAGTTTACAGTGCCTGAGATCTGATGCTGTCACGATGTTTCATAGTTTGGCCTATGTGCTATGAATAGTAACTTCTCGTTATATATGAGAGATCAACATGTATATTATTTCCTGTAGGATTGACTAAATGTCCGATATTCAGTTAAATCGCATGGATAATGTATGAAAGTGGTTTAAGCATGTCAATTTGAGGATCTCACCCTACTACTAAGTACTGTAAAAAAATGATAGTGCATGTCACCACTAGCCCAGATTAGGGCCCAAGCTTGCCCTTGACCTATCATTCTGTAAGGTACAGCCCGCTGGTTTTAATAACAAACAGTTAAGTTGCACTGTATACTTGCATTGTATTTTTAGCATGTTAAAACATTTTTTACAAGAATTGTTTATATTGTTCTATTCTTTCTGCAGGAACAGGGCTGCTTTGTTACGAATAATTAAATATAGGGTTTGCGAAAGACAGAGCATGCTTCACTTTAAAATGTTTTGGAACAACCCCTACAGATGGAATGAAATCTTTCCCTGCTTAAACTTTTACCATACCGTTCTGATACAGGGTCCTTAGGAAAGGCCCTATATTAGCTTTAAGCATTTGGCCGCACTTCCTTTCGAACTACCTTCTTTTAGCCGCTTCTCAGATATTATTTTATTTATGACTCTGTTCCCTTCCAATTCCTGGAGCAACGCATTACCACAACAGGAACTTGTTATTATCACTCGTTAACCAGCAAAGACAAAAGTGTGATCAGAGTGTTTCTCTTTTTTCTCACTCCCTTTTCTCTCCTCGCCGTAGAGTTAGAAATTTGTGCTCCTTTTTTTTTTTTTTTTTTTTTTTTTTTAGAGAGAGAGAGAGAGAGAGAGAGAGAGAGAGAGAGAGAGAGAGAGAGAGAGAGAGAGAGAGAGAGAGAGAGAGAGAGAGAGAATGAATTGATGGTATCATTTGTTAGCTGGGATGGAGAGAGGGTGGAAGGGGAAAGGAAATCCTTTTGATTTAGTATCACTCCTTGTTATCGGGTTCAGCGAGGTTTTTGTGTGTGCAGAGGTGCGTGAGGGTATGTGATGCTGGATATGAGTTCTTTGTGTGATGGGAGGTGTGGGAGGTTGTGTGACGGTAAGTGAGACTTGTTCGTGTGTGAAAGTGTAATGCTGAGTGTGAGATACTCTATTTGTGTCGATGTGTGGAAGAATGCGCAAAAGTTAGCGAAGATGGTTCAGGTTTTGTGGTGGTGTGCGATGCTGAGTGTGAGATGTGTGTGTGTATGTGACAGAGAAGGTATGAGAGACTGTGTGATGGTGACTGAGGCTGCTTCGGTTTGTGTGAGGGAATGAAGTGATAAATGTGAGATGTGTGTGTAAGAGAGTGAGTTTGTGTGATGCTGTGTGAGGGTGAATAGACTGCTGTGCTGAATCTGAGATGTATGTGAGAGAGTACGAGTGTAGGAGGCTTTCTGAGGGAATAAGAGTGAAAGAGACTCGGCCAGTGTGAATGAGATGTGTGAGACTCCAAGATTGTGTGAGAGTGTATGGATGTATGTGAGATTTGTGAGAGTGTGTGGGATTGTCTGAGACGGTGCAAAGATGTGTAGTGAGATGTTGGCTGTGTTGCTTCATCTCTTCACCTTGATATATAACTGATAAAATGATTAAATCGGCAGCTGATAACCAAATAATAAAAATCGGGCTCAAGTGAATAGCTTTGTGAAGGAGTGTGATGCAGTGTTCCACATTTGTGAAGCTATTTGACTGTGTGTGATAATGCGACTGTGTGTCCATATGTTAATGTTTGAGACGCTTAGAGAGTGTGTGTGTGTGTGTGTGTGTGTGTGTGTGTGTGTGTGTGTGTGTGTGTGTGTGTGTGTGTGTGTGTGTGTGTGTGTGTGTGTGTGTGTGTGAAAGACTGGAAAAGAATCTGTGAAAGTGAATAAGGGTGTGAGGGGAGTGCTGTAACCCATTTGAAGAGTTCTAGTTGGTTCGGATAAATATGATATACCTGACTGATTATGTGTAGGTGCATCACTGCCTTTCACATTTAGAAAACGAGAAAGCTACGTCCATTATGGCAGACACAGACACATTTTAACTGCACACCAAAATTCGAATGCCAACATTTCAACGTCAATAGAAAAGTAAAGCTTTTTATGTTATTTGTTCACCACCATCTTCCTCTTCTCTCTGAAGATATGTTCTTGCTTGTTTTTGTGACTCTTTTCGGATTCAATCGTAATTTTCTTCCATCTCTCTCTCTCTCTCTCTCCCTCCCCCGTATGTTAGCTTCACCCTCTTCCGCGTTGGTTTAACTCGAAGTCCATAACGTAGTTACTCCTCTAGAAACCGCTGTTCCCCTCCCCTCTATTTTACCTCCCCCAAGGAGGTTATGTTGTTGCCGGCGTTTGTTTATTTGTCTTTCTCTTTGTTAGGAGGATTATTAAAAAAGTTATGAATTGATTTTGATGAAATTTTGTGGAAGGGTGGGGCATGGTCCATGGAAGAAATGAATAAATTTTGGGGTGGATCCGGATCCAGATTCGGAGTACCCCGTACAATATCTCCAAAAGTTCTCAATGAATTTCAATGCAATTTTGTGGAAAGGTGGTTCATGGACCAAGAAAGAATTGTTTAAATTTTGGGGCGGATCCGGATCCGGATCCTATATTCACGAATACAAATCCGGATCCTTTTTAATAGCAATGGCATTCGCTGGGGTATTTGCTCTTTGAGTGCTTTCTAGTTTTGTTTAAAGATTTGCATTCCACCTTCCTTAAGCTTATTATACACCTTGGTATTCCACCGAAAGTTAAACTCCCACTATACATCTCTTTACGTCTATCTTTTCTTTTGTTAGTTCTTCCTTGCTCATGGTTCACTTTATTTACGCGGATTTATCTTTACTTTTCTCTCTCTCTCTCTCTCTCTCTCTTGCAACGTTCAATTTTCAAAGCACTGTTGGCTTTTTGCCTCTGTCTTTTGATTCTTTCCTATTTCTCTCATGCTCATTTTACCCACATTTGAAAGTTTTCCTTTCTTCGCTACCCTTTCTTTCATAAATTGTGCATTTCTCGGTACATTCAGTTTTGTTTTCCTCTTTCTGGCTTCATCCCATGCCAGTTTACATCAGACTAACGTCCTAATCTAATTTCACATACATCTTTCCATCCATTTAACTAATTTGCTTTACCATATCATTCCCTGTCAGCCACGCAAAATTGTCAAAAATATAAAATTAGCAGCAGCAAAGGGCCAAAAGACCACTAATGGATTTATATTTGAAAGTGGAACTGCTGTCTTCACATCTTTTTCATATTAACAGATCTAACAGCAGACAGTAGCATTTAAACTGAACATTACACATTGAAATTTGAAATTACTGCACCGAATAAGTTCGTGTAAATGTGTGAAGGAAGTTAGTAAGATTTAGCAGTCGATAAACAGCATGTAATAAAAAAAACAAAAAAATGGAAAGCACGTAGGGAGTGATGACCTCCAACGCCAATGAAATTTGTGATTTGCTTCTGTAATTATTGACAAACACGTACATTTCAAGTTTCACAGAGTTATCAATAATTCTACGGTCTTAGCCTTCCCTGTTACACAACGTACAAAAAGAGTTTACCTCGTGAAAAGCCATTTTTTTCCTGCATCCGAATCCGGATCACGCTGAAAATCTAATCAACACTTTCTTGTCCCGTTGTCCACATATTCACCAAATTTCATTGAATTTCGATAGCAAATTTTTGAGATGCCATACGCACAATCATACAGACAAACAGGCAGACACAGGTGAATACTTAGCCCTTTCAGTTTCGTTGGCAGAGAGAGAGAGAGAGAGAGAGAGAGAGAGAGAAAGAGAGGGAGATGGGGATTTTATTTTTTTTTTTAGCAGGATAGTGAAAGGCAGAGTATGGAAGGTGAGAGTCTCCCATCCGCAGGCAATCTGAGTCGACATCTTTTCCCTCACTTGTCTCCTGCTCCTTCCGTTGCTGTCTCTACTCATATTTCTAGCAATCCACTTCCAGCAATCCCTTATGTTCTGTCTATATTCCTTCAAATTTTCATTTCTTCTTGTTTTGACTTTTCTTTCACTCTCTCTTCAGTTTACTTGCCCAAATTGTCACTTTTTAACATTACTACCCTATCTCTCTTCTCAACTCATTTCTGTCCCTATCTACATATATAGATAAATAGGTAGGTAGGTAGACAGATAGATGGACAGACACAGATAGATGGATAGATAGAATGACAGACGGATAGGAAGGTAGATAGACAAATAAATAGATATGTATGCATTATTCTTCCAGTTCCCTTCTCCTTTGTGATCCATACTTCCCCCCAAGATTAATCTCGTTTCGCTTTCTTCTTCACAACTCTCTTTCTCTTCCTCGACCAAGACTTCCCTGCGGCATTTCATCATTATACTCACTCGCTCACTTGGCAAGAAAAGACTGATCAAATCTCTCTCTCTCTCTCTCTCTCTCTCTCTCTCTCCATGAGGTTGTCAATTTGCAGATCGAAGTTCATGCAATCCCGTTCCAACGCAGAGAGGGATGTCGTACCCTCGTGGTAAGATTCAAGGACGCTGGGTTATTAGATACAGGAGTGACGAGAAGATATACTGACTAGGATGGAAAGAGGCAGGAACGGGACATTTCATTTTGATCTAACTCGTTGGCACTCTCTTCTACTCTCTCCTCTAGGTCCTCTCTCCTCCCCATTCCTGCCCTTGATTGTTTCTCTCTCTTGACAGATCTCTTCCGTGAACGTTGGCAATGCTCGTGGAACTTGTAGGTTCACAATAGTCTTCACAGTATTAAACCCTCAGTTCTTCTCTGGCGCACATCAACCCACCTCAATTGCCGATGGGAGTTTACGAGTGTTCTTGGTCGTCTTGCGTCACACATTTTTGTTGGGGACTCTGAGCCTCTGACAGAGTGTGTGAGGGAGTGTATGTCTGTGTGAGGGTGTGTAATGTTGCGCATTGGAACGTGAAGCTAAGTGAGAGTGTGAGGCTGTGGAGGGGTGTGAGATAGTGGGGTTTTGATAGGCTGTGTCGAGGACAATATTTGTGAGGCTGTGTTTGACTGCATTAAGGATTGTGAGGCTGTTAGGGAGTGTGGGGGACTGTGAAATTGTGTGTGAGTGTGGGGGACTGTGAAATTGTGTGTGGGAGTGAGATGAATGATAGGGAGAGTGGGGGATTTTGAGGTTGTGCTAGGTTGTGTGAGAGAGTGGGAGGCTGTGCGAAGATGAGTGAAGGTTCTGTGCTGGAGGTTTTCTGCGGAATTACATATGTATCCTATATCCCACATGCCACAGTTCCTACGTGACTACAATAACAAATATCTGGATACAATTTGTCCGGTCAGCCTCACTTCTCCTTCCTATATCTTACCCTGTCATCCTTTATCTGTCTCAATGCAATATTCACTACCATCCTCTCTCTCTCTCTCTCTCTCTCTCTCTCAAAATTTGCCACTATATTGCTGAAACACACACACACGCACACACACACAGACACATTGCTCATCACTGAAAGCTATGGCTCTAACGTGTTGGTTAAGGTGGGTTTTTCATACTTTCCCAAAATATTGCTGATAACCGTTTAAATCGCCAAAGTGAATTTCAGAAATGGATTATCTTGGAAAAGAGTAAAGCCGCAAAGGATATGTAGGAATAATAGGTATTACTTATGAACCATTTCTAAGAATTAGCCATCATAATGCTGAAAGTAGCCAAAAATTGCCAAACTGAGTAAAAAAAAAAAAAATCGCGTGTGGCCCTCCATGCTCAGACACGAGGGTTCACAATCCCTAATCTAATAATATTCACATTCTTGAAAGAAGCTGATTTTTTCAAGGTGTCCATTAATATTAGTCATGTGATGCGGCTAGATTTTCCTTTTTTCTTTTCTTTCTGTTCTCGCTTTTTGCTTTTTTTTTCTGTCTAAAATACCATCAATGGGAAGATTGCTGGCTCGATAATGTTCTACACCTTCAGGTATGAATGCCTGTATATTTATCATTCTTTTTTTTTTCTGGTTGGAATATCTTTTTCGTATATATAAACGTCCAGCGTCAGATAATACTAAAGAAATGGTAATAAGAATGATTTCCATAAAGGGAAAGAGAGCCATGGAAGCACTGGACGGCTTAGGTTCACTCAGATGATCAACGGACGGTTAAACAAGCAAGTCAGACAAGAAAAGTGAACGATGGAGAAAGAAAGGTGCATGCAAAGGGTAAAAGACAGTGGCAGAGCAGGGACAGAGGTAGAAAGGAACGAGACATGGAGGGATTGTAGAAATGAAGACAGGGGAAGAGATGGTGTGAAAAAAAAAAGTAGAAAAGGGACTTCTTTTTTCTTCTTATTCCTTTACACTCAAGACAGTACATACTCATTGTCTGAGGTCAGGTTGTTCGTCATCACACACACACACACACACACACACACACACACACACACACACACACACACACACACACACACACACACACACACACACACACAAATAGAAAGAGAGTAGATTGGAAAGGACATTATGTAAATCTCGTATGCTGGTGTTAACAAGGATGTTGTGGTGCGGTGACGTGTCAATGAACAAGGAAACAAGGATTGTGGACAGAGGGTCGTGGAGGGCGTACTTCTACCATATTTTCGACACCAGTGCTTACTTACAATATAATAAAAGTGTTTTCAAAATATATGCAATAAATATGTCTTACACACGTGTTTCCCTAAATTATTGTTATACTCCTATGATTAAACCAAGTGAAACATAAATACATTTTAGTTTTGCTTGTAAATGCATTAAGCGGCAACTCTGCTTGGTCTCACACTCCTCCTTTGCGAAGTGCTGGAACTAGCCCTGTAATGTGGAAAAAAGAAAAAAAATCAAAGTTGTGCAGTAACTGTTTAACTCTCAATACCACTGGTGAGGATGAGCCTTATTTTTTCGATCCTCATCAATGATTTACAGACAACAAATGCATACTGCCACCAAGTATACGTTATAAATGTGCTATAATGAGGAAAGTTATAATGCTCCTCACACTTCCTCGGTAGTGTTAGAAAACTCCACAAACTTATATTCTATTTCCATATCCTTATTTGCCTCATTTTTATATTCCTGTCATACAGCTCAGCCTGGTTAAAATGCAGTAACTCGCTGCCATTGTGGATAAACTCTGGACTGGGCGTGAGGCAATTCACAGTGACTGATGTGCGAGACGAGAAGAGCAATACTTCAAAAGAAAGGCCAAGCGTTCTTGTGTAATCGACCTGCCTGCAGCCAGATCCGTGTGAGGTCTGACTATGATATTATCAGGTCAGATACACATACCCACTCCCAACAATATCTCATTCTCAGTGTTTCCTCAAGTCAGCACAATTCCATCCTGCCCCTGCACGGTTAGACATTTGTTTATTTATTTATTGTATTTCCATGCCCATCCCTAACATTCTCACACGTTCTACAAGTGACCCTCTCTCTTCGCTCGGACAGTTCTGTCTCTAAACCTACCCCAACCTTATATCTCATTCTTCACTCTCTTCCTGACCCCTCCCATCCTCAGTTTTAAACCATCTCCTTCGAGGCCACCCCTGTCACTCTTTTCCTCCGTCTGTCTGTCTGTCTGTCTGTCTGTCTCCTTTATAATTCCTCCTCCTTCTCCTGTTCCCTGCTCCCTCCCACTTCTCCCTGGACCACACCAGCGATTCTTTTTGTTTACTTACGGCTGTATCCTCTTACCCCCGGTCTCTGGCCTTACATTATTTGGGTTCTGCCGTTTTGTGGCTAAAGTAAATTTGCAGGAACCGAGCAAATGTGCTCTCTCTCTCTCTCTCTCTCTCTCTCTCTCTCTCTCTCTCTCTCTCTCTCTCTCTCTCTCTCCAGGTTAAATACAATGGCAACGGTGTTGTCAACAGTTTTCTCTGATATGACTGTATATAATTTAAGAAAGTTGTGCATTTGATCACGTCTTGGCTCTCTAGCCTTGATCATGTCCTGTTCGGCTGGTTTGCCAGTGTTTACGTTGCACAAAACAAATCAGTTGCCATAATGGTGCTTCTTCAAGCAACCAAGTCTCATATTCCAGGTTACTGAACATGACATGAGAAGTCGTCCAAACTTCTGACAATATAGATGATTTTTTATTTTGGCTGTCATCATATAGTTCCTCCTGAAATTGAGATTTCTCAAGAATGTGCCTATAACAAATGTATCTCTCTCTCTCTCTCTGTTTATACAGTATACAGGTATATATATATATATATATATATATATATATATATATATATATATATATATATATATATCATCATAATCATCATCATCATCCGGACCTCCATTCCCACCCTAGGGCAGGGTGAGGAGTTGCAATGTCCAGACAGCCCAAATTTGCCCAGTCCAATGGGCCACACTTCATTCACTCACCATTGAAGTTCCCGGAATCTTGGCTCTGTCGGATACGCCAAAAACATCCACCACGTTTAGTAGCTTCACAGAAAAAGTATCCGATAGAGTCAATTCGGACGCTGCCACGTTAAAAAGGGAAGTCAAATCCCTGATCATGCACTTCTCCTCACAACATTCATCCAGCCAGCTCGATCTCTTGTCAGTTCCCTTGCCTCACTGACTTCCAAACCTCTCTTCCTCACACACTCATATATATATATATATATATATATATATATATATATATATATATATATATATATATATATATATATATATATATATATATATATATATATATATATATATATATATATATATGTTTGAGTGGCATCAGCGGAAAGAGGATATATATGTGAAATGTTAAAATCCCTTTGCATTCCTGGAGGAAAGGCATGAGAGGGGATTGTGGCTGACTGCTGAGATTTGGCGAAAGTTTCAAAGATTAATGAAAAATTACCTGAATCGTGAATCAATGGTTATCACATTTGCATCTAAATACGTGATGCCGTGAGTCTATATTTGAATTCAGTTGTTGCAAACACCAAGTAGGTGCTTGTACTTCGCCTTTTCATTTACTAGAATGCATTTGCACCCTGTAGCTTCAAGTCAGTGGTGTAACATACAGCAATAAACACAATATGACAGACACAAACATCCATTACAGCATATAATCTTCCAATTGCGCGTCTTTTACTAGAGACATCCCTCCCTCTTGCTTAGCTACCATAAGCAAGGGTAATGTCTACCTCTAAGAAGAAACTCTGATCCTGCAGTATACCTCATACAGCCTGATGGGGAACGATTGATATACTTCAAGTTAAAATAATATGTTGATGTGTAGACTAACAGAAGAATGGACGGACGAACAGAGGAGTAAGAGAAGAGCAACAGATGTGCGAAAAAAATGGTGAGGGAAGATAGGGGTGGAAAGCAACAGGAAGGGAACGAGTTGAGAGAGAAGTTGGAAAGGCAATGTGGGAAGGAGACGTAAGAGAGAAGTTGGAGGATGCAAAGACAGACAAAGAAATAAGAAAGAAGTGGAGAGCTACAGGGAGAGAAGGAGATAAAGAAGTGGAGAGTTAGATGGAGAGGAGAGGAGAAAAAAGTGAAGAATTGGATGCAGAAGTGGGAGAAAGGAGGAACGTTGGATGTAGTGAAGAGCGGGCAGAGTTTATTCTAACGCTAATCCTCTTTACTGTTTTATTCTGATAACTGATATACGGCAGTAAATACAGATTTGTGCGTGTTGACTCTCTGTCTGTCCGTCCGTCTGTCTGTCTGTCTCTCAGCCAGCAGGTATGTCGTGACGGAGAAGGTTGTTAAGTTTAATAAGACATAAAAGAAGAAGACAAGAAGGAAAAGAAGGAATTAGTATATTATAAGGAAACGAGCAGTTGTTAATAAAAAAAAGAAAAAGACGTTTACGAAATTCTGCAATGTAAAGGATATGTATCAGGTGAACGACGCTCCGAAAACAGCGTAACAGTCACAAAATAAATATAAGAAACGTGAACTTTGGTACATACTGATTTTTTCTCCAAGTGGTTCTCGTTCGACAAATAGTGCAGCCTTTCACATATATTTTTTTCCTTTCCCTTTTCTTCGCTCTCTGTTTTTACACAACCCAGGCGTTTGAGATTAGCCTGATATTGGAATCATTGATAGGCTAACTGACTATCAATGGGCAACACAGGTCGTGGTGGGTCCCAGAAAGAAGAACATAACGAAAGCTAAAACTGAGTGGTGGTAGTTCCAGGGAGCAGGGACCTGACAGGGACCTGTTTGGACACACACACACACACACACACACACACACACACACACATATACAGAGAGAGAGAGAGAGAGAGAGAGACAGACAGAGACAGAGACAGACAGACAGACAGACAGACAGACAGACAGAGACAGAGACAGACAGACAGACAGACAAACAGACAGCGAGGCCATTCTAGCTCAGTTCCTGGAAATTTACTTTTGCCACACAACAGCTGAATAAAAACAGCTTATGGCTACAGCGAGGAGGTAAGAGGATTCAGCCGTAAGCAAACTAAAAGAATCGCTGGCGGTGGGGCGGGAGGGAGGAGGAGAAGGAATGAGGAGGAATGTTGGTAGGAGAGTGCAAGAGAAGGGGAAAGGGGACTCGCAAATAACCGAGAGAGAGAGAGAGAGAGAGAGAGAGAGAGAGAGAGAGAGAGAGAGAGAGAGAGAGAGAGATGCAGGGAGCATTGTAGTAAGGCAAACAGGGAGGTTAGCTGGAAAGTAGGTAAGGAAGTCGGCAGGGAGGTTTGCAGGTAGGCAGAGAGGCAACAAGGTGAGTAGGTAAGTATACAGGGAGGTAGGGTGGGAGATGGATAAGGAGGTAGGTAGGAGGGAAGGAATGAACGACAAGAAGGGCAAGTTGGTTCTCAATATGATGGATTATCATTTCACTTCATGAGCTCAAGCAGAATGGATCAGTGTCTAACATCGTGGCTACAAAATCTGATATTAACGCACACCAAAGAATTCACGATAACTACAGAGGTACACTTGGGTGGGTGTGGATTATGCTGGGTTGAGTGTGCAGTGTGAGATGCTGAAGGATGAATATTTATCTCGTGTCTAGAGCCCACAATCACATTACACAACGACGATATGGCCAGGGACTCGACGGTATCTGAGTGGCTCGTCTCTCTTATGACGTATCGTACCTCTGCTCACACGCCACCTTGTCTAATGTCCCACATCCACAGTGATTGCTACTTAATGCCATTTTAGACATGCTGCAATTTAAGGCAGGGCGAGGGAAATTATCTTAGAGTTAGGAGAAGGAACAAGAAACATCTACAGAGATTTCGATTCTTGCTAGTGAAGTGTGAGGAGCAGTATCACTTTCCACTCCGTAGCACATACGAGTATATACACTGTACCGGGAACATATACGGGAAGGTTCGACGTGCCTGTTATCTGTTGATCTACCTGTATTCATCTCAAGAGGGTTACTGTCCACATCCACAGTGCCGATAAACTGATACACACCATATTCACCGGTGATAGTGAAGATTAAGTACTTACTGTTCAGATGTGATGTGTTATTTTCACATTTCCGTCACACTGTCAACAACATGTCACCCCACCATAACACCCATGATAACACCAGCTTATATCTTTGCCTTTCCAGTCCACGCTCAATGTGTGTGTGTGTGTGTGTGTGTGTGTGTGTGTGTGTGTGTGTGTGTGTGTGTGTGTGTGTGTACTTAGATAAATAACCCAACCTCGAAACAGTGGGAAGCAGCTACTGTCCGTAGTATGGAAGAAGGAGAAATAAATATAATATTAAAAATCTATTTATTTTCTATTTCTTCTTCTTCGCCTTGTCTTCTTCTGTCTTCATGCCTACTCTTTCTCCACATCCTTTCCTTTCTGCTTCTATCCCTGACCTCATGTCTGCTTTCCGCCATCTTTTTCCACTTCTCTTTTATCGTCGTTCACTGTGCTTGCCATACATTGCCAACTGTCCAACCGCCCATTGATCTAACCTCCGCCATCAACTGTTTCCATAACCCTCTAGACCTTTTTCAAAAACTGTTTTGCGCCTCCTTTCACAGGTGTAGTAAGGCTTACGTATTTCATTCTGTTTGACGTTAACGCTTATATATACAAAAAGGAAATTCCGACCACTAAAATGTTTATAACTACCTCCTCAGTGAAGATATAACTGGCTATTCTTGAAAGAGTAATATGTACTCGAACGAACAAGGTGGCTCTTGTTGCTATTTTACTTGACAGAAGAAAAAGTGTGCCATTTCACTTGTCTGATATTAATGAATCCTTTGAAAAGATACTTCTTATTTTAGAATATAATTAGAATATATCAGTTTTGCGTTTATGGGCTCCTATTCCAAAGCTTGGCGAGATCTACACTCAACACATTTTTCTGTACTCAGTTTGGCGCTTCTTGGCTCCTTTCAGCAGTATGTTCGTGCAGTTTTACAGAATCCACTTAAGGAACATCAGTAGAAGCTTTCCATCGATGTACGTAGGTCATTCGTAGCCTTCAACAGCTTCTGAGATAACACAGAGTTGATGAGTATTTTTGTGGGTTATGGCAAGTTACAGAAATATGATGGCAAAGTTTGTGAAAACCCTGTAAGTTATATATGTTATTTTTCCGTAAGCTTTCTAACGATTAGTTTAGATACATTATAGCTTTATCATTTTCCGAGAACTTAGTTTTAGTGCTGTTTTTGGACTTTGTTCAGCAACATGGTGAAGAATTTTGAGAAACCTCACCGAAGTAACATGGCTTTTCATAAGCTTTAGAAGAATGTGCATAAATCTGCTGTGGTTTTAATAGGTACTGAAATAAAGATGTTTTAACTCTGTTTGGGTGGGCTTTTTTTTTTTTTTTTTTGATATGGTGGTGAATTTTCAGAGAAGTCCCTTAGCTAACACCTGTAACTTTCTCATAAACATTGCAATGATGTGTGTAGATCTGCCTTAGCCTTAATAATCTCCATATGAACAGAGGGTTGGTGATGTTTGGTGATCTGTCCAATGGTTCTTGACTTTTGCCACTAGCATGGTGGCGAATTGTGAGAAAAAAGCTGCTTAAGTAGTGCCCATCATTTTTTTTTTTCAAAAGCATTTCGTCAGTGTTCAAATTTCCACGCAGTTTTAAAATGTGGAGTGTGACATACCTCATATGAGGTGGGTCTGGAGAATTATGACATACCACTTATGTGCGAGATCATCCGTCTCGCACCACAAAGTATCTAGAAGGAAAAGCAGCACACCAGTTTTCACGTAATCAATATTAAGCTTTCTGTCATCTGTCGCTCACACCCCGAAATTTGAGCCCAAAGCCAAGGAACATTAGTTACCATGAACGAAATTCATGAACTTCTTGACCATTTTGCTGTGGCATTAGCATCCAACATAGGCTCACACGTCGTCAGAAAAACAGCTTATGATTACGTTTAAATCGAATGCTAGTCTGATAGTTGCTAAAGGAAGAAAAGGAAGGATAAAGGAAAAACATATACATATAGTGAAAGTAGCTCATCAAACACAAGTTAAGGAATACTGATTTCAATGTCAGCTAACTTAACCTCAGAAAGTACCCAGACGCGCTTAGAATGTTGCTGGTTTCCTGCCTTGTGAGAATCTTCTAATCCCAGTAACTCCGTAACTATGGTGAATTCAGCCAAAATATTTCATGGCCATGTTGGCTATGTGTACAATGCTATATGCAAGATGTTGATGCAAACAGTTATGAAGACACTTCTCACTGGCCCCTGATTCAGCTGAATAACCAAATTCACACAAATTTTCCGTCTGTAGTGTGGTGGCATCTTTGGATTAAAAAAAAATGCTTCTTGATGACCAGTTTGAGTTTTTGCCTTTTTTTTTTCTTTTTTAGGAAATTGTGGTGAGTTTTAAAAGAAGACAATTACACAACAGTCATTACTTTTACATAAGCTCTCCAACGATAAGCATAGATCTGTTTAAACTTCAGAAGTTTTCAATATAACACAGTTTTAGTGTTCTTTAATGCTCAGTTTGGCACGTTTTACTCTTTTGGTAGCAATATGGTGCCAGGTTTTGAGAAAATTAATATAGGTAACATCTATCACTTTTCGTAATCTCTGCTCCATGTCCGTATGACAATTTTAGCATTGATATACTCTTGGCAGTTCCGTCACCTTTCCAGTTGCTTTTCAGTGATTCGCAAAGATCCACTGTATCTTTAATTGCTTCTAGAGTAATTTGTGTGTGTGTGTGTGTGTGTGTGTGTGTGTGTGTGTGTGTGTGTGTGTGTGTGTGTGTGTGTGAGGGGGTCTTTTTTCACCAGTATAATAGAGAATTGAGAAATGTTTTAATATCTATTATTTTTCCCTAAACTTTTAAACGAAATGCATAGTTTCATTATACGTGTATTAGTCGTTAATATCTCACTGTTCTTCTGTTCCTTCATATGGGATTTAAGGCGTTTTGGCTTTTTTCCTTTTTTCCAATATGGTTGCTAATTTTGAGGAATTTCACCTATGCAACACTTATTACATTTTGATGTGGCGTTCAGTGACGTGCATAAATCCACTTGAGCTATAATAGTCTCCTAAATAAAAACTTGTACTGCTTACTACTTTTTTTTTTTTTAGCAACATGGTACTTCAATTTGAGAAATAGTATTTGCAGTTCATAAATTTTCAAAGTTATGCGTTGATATGCTGTAATTTTAATAGTCTTCACACCTGAAACATCATCAGCTCTCTCCGAGCACAAGCAGTGTCTCCTTCGCTCCCGAAGATGTGTAGTCCAATCTCTTTTTCTTTCACTTTTTTTTTTTATCTTGATGTGTCGAAGCAGTAGCATTTAATAGGTTTTGGAAAATACTTATGCCAAGGAACTGAAGCCATATGATAGTAATTTTAATCAGGACGGTTATAATCAGCAAGAATATTATGGATAACATGCCACGTCCAAACGTCTGGGTAAAATATTTGTATCAGTATCAGCGGTAGGGATATTTGTAAGACCATTTTATATTCAAAGTAAATGATAAACTTGCTCTCTATTACGTGGAAACAATTACCATTTGATACGAGGAAGCAACTGAGGAAGCAAATTGCAATATACTATGACTTTACCTAATAAACAGAGATTAGTGTTGTCATATTTTAACTTAGACAATTTTCACTACATTTTACCTTTATTCGTCAATCATCGTGTCAGTTTAACAAATTAACCACCTTAACTTACTTTGCCTGGTTTCTAATTACTTTTGTCAAATGTTAACATAATAGACCCTCTCTTGAAACGTTTGAATCCATGATGTCTTGCTTCATAAAGATGGTAGTAATATCCACCTTGTCATTGCTCTTTCTGCTGAAATCTCGCGGATACCTAAGAATATTTTCATCTAAGTTGCGCGTTGATGAATTGAACACATAAGATAAAAGCTTTCTATTAAGGTTCCTCAGTGCGGAAACTACAAACAACTTTTTGATGAGTGATGCACTGTTACGCAAGAGCCAGCCATATCACAGTGAGCCTAGAATTGTCAATCTTTGACCACCTATACCACAGTGACTCTAGCTCTAACTCATCCACATCAGAGTGATTCACAAGCTGCCACTCCAGGACCATCTATAGTACATCACAGTGAATCAGGGATTGTCACTCTTGGACCATCAACACCGCAGTGACTCTGAAGCTGTCACTGCAGAATCATGAACTTCTCAAAATTCAATAACAGAACTATAATGATGTTCGCAGTGGTGACAAATTGAGCAAAAAGGAAAAAGTGAGTCTGAAATCTGTAAGTGCGTGGTAGTTCAGATCAGTATTCGAAACTAGAATGCTGAAATTTAGCTAATAACTAGGGGGAAAGACTTCATTTTTTTTTTCCTTTAATATATCGAGTATGTTAACTACAAACGTGGTTTTTCTTTGTGGAAACAGTCTGCCATTTTAAAGAAATTGATCATTCTTTTATGAATTATTGTTCATATACATGGCTTTGTTGTAACAAATTATAGGGAACGATTTTTATAGGTTTTACCTTAAATGTGAGTATACTAAATCAGAATTCAAAGGCCTGTAACTTTTCATCGTCAAAAGAATCCCGAAATTCGGAAATATCAAGAAATTTGAAAATGCCAAGAAACCAGCGAGACAGAAAATATCATATATCTCAGATCTGGACAATTTCCGAGGGGGGCAGAAATTTACTCAATTGTTGTAGTCAGGATTTTCCCTCGGTCAGGTAACCTGCAGAATAGCTCACATCTCCTTCCTCACCCAGTCCTCCATCCCTTCCCTTCTTCTTCCCACCTTCATTCCTGTATTCCCCTCCCCTTCCTTCTCCCCCACAGTACGATTGATGTCTCTACCTCACCTCCCTCACTCATCTCCGGCTTCTGTTTCACTCCTGGCTCATGTCCAGATGAACCTAGGACCAAAGCAACACAAACAACAGTAACAGCAACAATCATGTCATTTCATCCGGGGAGTGTGTGGGTATTTTTTTTTTATCACTGTCTCCTAGGATACTCCACAAAAGGTATTAATGACGAGAGAGAGAGAGAGAGAGAGAGAGAGAGAGAGAGAGAGAGAGGGGGGATATTACACTGGAAACAGAACAAAAGAGGAGAGGATAAAATACAGGAGAGAGGAGTGAGGTGGCGGAGGACAAACTGTATCCAGACCTCTAGTATTGTAGTCACGTAGGAATGTTGGTGTGTGAGATTTGGGGGACGTGTATGTACCCCTTCCTCACAAAGCCTCACGTACCGAACCTTCAGTCATATTCACACAGCTTCGCACTCCTCCCACTCCCTCACGCAACCTGACAAAGCTTTCTAAGTCCCCAAATCCCTAACACAGTCCCAGACCCCTAAAACACAGCTTCATACTTCCTTACACAACATAACCGAACCTCACAGTCTCCCACACTATCAGACACAGCCTCACCCTCCCTCACGCAACCTAAGAGCAGCTCACACAAGACCTCATATTTGCTGAACCAACTCCTCATTTCACGACACAACATAAAATCTCATAGTCATCCACACCTCTTTACACAGCCACACACTCCCTCACACAGCTTTCACACTTCCTCACGTAGCCTACCACGACCTCACAGTCCTCATATTCACTAACTCAGCTCGACGCTCCACGACACAGCCTAACATAACCTCACAGCATCATACACTTTTATAGAGCCTTTTCACTCCCTCATACAACTTCACACTCCCATACATAACATGACACTCCTTCACACAGCCTCATATTCCCTTACTCTCACAGAACCCAGGAGTCAGGGACACACATCAAAGCAGCTTCCTGTCCTCCTACTCCTTCCTTCTCTCTATTCAAGTTAACATATCTTCCCATCAGTCTTGTATCTGATTATCCAGCGCCTCGGAATCTCACCACGAGGCTTACTTGATATACGACACCACTCTGTGATAGACTCTCTCTCTCTCTCTCTCTCTCTCTCTCTCCCAAATATATGGCCCACATACATACATATTATATCTGTCTATCTATCTATTTCTCTCTCTCTCTCTCTATCTGTCTATCTATCTATCTATACATATATATATAGATAGATAGGTAGATAGATAGATAGATAGATAGATAGACAGAGATATATGGATATATATACAGTATCTTCATTCCCAACAGCCCGGACAGCTGTGGTTCCTGGAGACGTAAATACGATAAAGAACAGGGGTTACATAAGCCGAAGAGGACAGTTGGCAAAGGAGAGAGAGAGAGAGAGAGAGAGAGATTTAATCAGTCTTTACTCTTCAGATGAACGATTGAGCCTATTGACTGAGGAAAAGAGAAAGGGATAAAGAATGAAAAAAGAAACAAAGAGAAGCAAAATGTGTTGAAAAGGATATATAAGAATGATAACAAAAAGCTGGTGAGGGTCAATAGTCACGGTAGCTGTTACTGTGCAGGGAAGGCTCAGGTTAATATGGCGTTCTATACATAAGCACTAGGTGGTGGCGCACCAAAACACTTGCGAGCGCTGCTTTTGCCCTTAGGCTGCAGAGGAGTTGTATCGCACGTCCATTGTGCTGTAAATACGAGGAAATAGAGGGTTTTCACTAGCTGTTTTTATCCACTTATACCTAACGAAACATGTTTAAGATTTACTCACACGAAGTTCAATCTTTCCACTAAACTTTGAAACAAATTGGAGGTCCATAGATGGTCTAAAGACGGAGGAGTGCGAGTTGAAGAGAAGTTTTTTTTTTTTTTTTTTTTTTTAGCCGACCAGTGTGAAAAAAAACAAAAAAAAGCAAGCAAACTCAAGGCAGTTTTGCAAGTAGCCGCCATCCCACGTGAGGGACAGAAGTTTGGGAGATGACTTTGTGCTAGCACCGGGTAACATTTTTTTTTTCTTACTATAAGTTCTCAGGTTCAAGAGATTAGGAAGCTCACGCATTCTCACATATACGGTATCTCATCACGCACAGCAGTCTCTCAAAACACATATTTGCACAGCTACAAGCAACCGAACACACTCTTTCAAGCACTCACACATCCTCATCCAGCCTCATAAAGCTTCGGGGTCTTATATACGTCACTCATCCTGACATGGTCTTCCATGTCTTTCAAAACAACCACATACACACCCTTTCAGATCCTCACATATCCTCACACTGTCTCATACAACCTAGATACCCTACACATCTCACTCAACCAATCACAGTGTATCACACCCTGTCACTCACAGAATTCTGAACCTCTGCATACCGCTATACACAACCAAACACACAATCAATTATCTTGACGCACCCTCACACACCTTCACACTGCCTCCTATACCCTTATTTCCTGGCACACATCTCACACCTATCATAGCAATCAACACAGCATGACAACACTAGGTGCACTTCTCACCTAATGCGTCGTATTCCCACACAATCCTTTGTACAGCTTTCAGTACCCTTACATGCCCACACGCATATGAAATTCAGTATATCACTTCATACACGCACACACACCCTAATGCAGCATCACGCTCTTCCACACACATTGCACAGTCAGCATCACGCTCCTTACAGAGCCTCACCCAGCTTGCCACACCTTTACACATTTACTCATACCTCCTCCCACACCCACACACATCTTACACAGAGCCTCACAATCCCTCACACGACCTAATTAACACAGACTCGCAGAATCCAACAACAAGGTGCGACAGCAGATCAAAAGGATTTCCACTCGTTTTCCTTTCTCTCCACCGCAGTCAAAAGATCTTATCCTCAGCACTATATCTGATTATCCGGCTTCTTGGGTTATACCAGGATGCTTACATTCATTTAATATCGGTCTTTTATTCTCATCTTACTCTGTCTGTCTGTATCTTTTCTCGTTAGATAGATAGATAGATAGATAGAAAGATATAGATACATAAACAGTCCCCTACTTTGATCCCTTGCTCCTTACATAGTAGGAATAACTTTAATATTCTGATCCTGCTACTGCCTGTTTTATTCAGATAACGCCATAAGATAACTCCAGAACACAAATCGAGGCCGTGGGTGGCACACACGAACGACCGTCTATCTGTTATTCTGTCCATTCTTCCATTATCTCCCTTGTTTCGTCGCGCTCTACAGGCTACAACTGTGGATCACTTTTGGTGTTTATGGTGCCAATGATATGCTCTTAAGATGATGAATTGCTCTCATTCCAAATTTACTGTGTTCTCTTCTTTATTTACAATAATTGTTGCCTTTATTAATCGAGCCCAATCTGTCTGACTCAGCAGACCCATCAACCACAGGCAAGCAGCTGCGCTTACAGGGCCGTTCGGTGCAGGAAACTGATGTTTTCTTGTAACTGACATTGCCTCTCTGTGGCGAGGCGACAGGAAGAGTGTGAAACGCCTATTCCTGGATGGATGCCGCATTTGCGCGTCTCTTCTCAGTTAGCAGGGGCACCAGTGTAGGCTCTGTTTCATGTGATCTGGTTTTGTGGTTATCATCTAGCTTTGTAAATGGTTTCCTAACGTACAGGAAACCAACAGACTTCTCACTCAGTTTTGGGCCACCTGAAGTGGAAAGAAGAGTCATAAAATGTGACAGGAATGAAAGGGAAAAGTAGGGAGAGGAGGGCAGACACAGAAATTGAATGATATAGGTGCGGGAAGAGGTAGGCAGCACTACATCAAGGAAGTGGATGATGGTCGCCACCATCTACCGCTGTTTATAGGAGTACGGGCATGTACTGTAATTGGCATCACTGGAGAGGACGTTCAGAATAATATACAGTATTGTGTACACTTATCACAATGTTAATGCAGTCCACAAGAACTTGGCATTTTGCAAGAAACATTAAATATGAACCTCAGTCACTACCTCATTAGGTAATGTAGAAAAAAATGATAATTGAAAGTCATTCCAGTGTATGCTAAATGAATAACTCACACCTTGATACCTCATATTGAAAGAATCGCATCGTCTGAAAGAGCGATTGCAAAATCTTATATCAGCAAAAAACAAAGAATCATCTGCACATGTCAAGGGTCACACGATACTTCGTCATCGGGACTGATTTGGCTAGTTTTTACATTATCTAGGATCAGTGGAAGCCATCACAGTGTCTAAATTAATTACCGTTGCAAGTCGTCAGCCAGTTCAGCTTGATCACGACGAAAAACTATTAAAGGAAGGAAGGTAGAAATTGCAATCCCTCGTTTCTTTCTTGGTGGAGTCTAGCTGAATGACCATCACTTATTCAACAGACATTTGTAAAACTAACTGCAGTAGTCTGTAGTAAAGGAGATGTAGGTGGCAAGAAACTCTGCTCTTCAAATCTTAAATCTTAAGTGGTTATGTGAATTAATGACCCACGTGCAGTCGCTTTACTTTTAAAAATCCTGCAGTAGAAAGGGAGCTGGAGGTTACAGAACCTCCCCTCCTTAATTCGTAATCCCACAGCGATTATATGCTTTAATGAGCTTTTTTGCCGTTGATGGACATGAATATGTTTTAGTTACAAAGTAACTGCAGTAGGTTTCCTGTTTACTCATTTCCTTTACATACTTTTTATTTTCGCTGTATTTTCCACGAAGACTGGATACAACTGCGTAAGATATGCCTATCTATCTATCTATCTATCTATCTATCTATCTATCTATCTATATATATATATATATATATATATATATATATATATATATATATATATATATATATATAACAAGTCCGTAGAAGTAAGCAGTCATAATAACCCTTGTGCAGTCGTTATTTATGAACATATTTTAATTAAGCTGCCAATAACTGAAAACCATCTTATTTTTCATTTCCCCTTTTGCTGCGACTTTCCTGCCAGCTGTCGTGTTTACACTTTATTTCACAACCTCCGGCTTCCTTTTGTTCTTTCTTGGCTTCACCAACCCGCCAGTTCCCTCCTCGCTATTGATGTCTTCTTCTCTCCCTCACTCCCAGTGCCTCCGGCCCTTCTCCCTCTCTTGATCCTGCCCAACATAAACAATAATCAATATCCTTGTTCTCATACCAGACCTCGTTGAGAGAGAGAGAGAGAGAGAGAGAGAGAGAGAGAGAGAGAGAGAGAGAGAGAGAGAGAGAGAGAGAGAGAGAGAGAGATTATGCACATGTATTGTGTGTGTGTGTGTGTGTGTGTGTGTGTGTGTAACCATTTGGGATTCCTTAATAAATCCATGTGCCCAGTAAGTCACCCAATATCTCCCTCATGCCACACTGTTCCCGCCCACATTCCTTTGACATGCATTCCACGCTGATCATCATAGTTAACAAGCTGAAGACGAAGGTAACCAAGAACGACGTGAAGATACAAAATATACTAGCCACTCACCACAAAAGGAAGGGAGTATGACAGTGTCGTCACTGGAATAAAATACTATACTCATTTTTTTTTTTAAATCCAGGTGAAGATGCACTTGGCAGGTTGATGATGATCGGCAGGTAATTGTTTGAAATACAAAGATGTGTTTTCGGACATGTTGGATTCAGCCAATCATCACCAACCTGTGTAGCGCATCTGTGTGCACATAATTTTTCTTATTTTTATCTATGATGAAACTTGGTGGATGGGTTGATCATCACCAAAGACGATGAACGAATATTTTTAACAACATGAATTCTTAACTGGTGATCAGACTGCAAGTTCAGCTCATGTAGTCTTCATACGATTCGTACTAACATTTGTCCAGGTTAAAACAAAGTCAAGGTCATAGGGAAACGTCAGCTGTCACGGTCACTGTGCAAAGTCAACGTAAACTATTTTTATACAGTTTGAATGAAAGTTGGTGGAAATCTTGAAAGTTATGCAAGAATGAAATAACTGGATTTGGGTGTAAGCTGCGGAATGTCTTGGTCAGAGGAAAAGATAAATATTCAGCTGTTAGACCAGCGGATGTGTGCCGGTGTTGTGGTGTGAGTGCTTCTTGTATTTTTATGTGTCTGACTCTGGGTACTGGCGTAGCAGCATCTCTAGTTGGGCTCAATAGTCGTCTTACGTGTCGCACACTCTCACATGTTGAGTTTAAAAAGGCTTCTGTTATTCTCAGCCACAATGACTTGTGTGCACAGCCTGCACAGACTTGCTCACTCACTGGAATGCAGCCTCACAGCAACCCTCACAGCAACCTCTATACTTCATCTCGCGCTGCACAAAGCATTCACATAGACACCTTAGAACACTTGCAAATACTTTAAATGCAAATACTCAGACAAGGTTGCATTCATTTTCACATCTCTTTAAGTCTTCCCCATTGCTACAAAGGCATCTGGTGGCGCACATGACGACCTGCTCACTGTCGTATTGCAGAACTTCTACCTATCAGAATTCATTTATTTTACTGAATATTGTTGGTATACTTGCTGAGATATTTGAAAACATGCAATTTTTGCAAATATCCAAGGGCACGAGGAGCGGTGCACTAGACTTATCTCTGGGTTTTGGGTTGAAACAATAAAGTTGCTTTTATTCCAGTCAGAGGTAACATGAACCAGATCAGAATATTAGATGTGCCATAGCTTCATTCCATGTTTGCCAAAGTAACTGCATTGATAGATGTTGCGAGAAGTGAATGGAAAGGTGAGGGGTGGATTCATCTGTACACTTTCACTTCCACTATCTTGTCATTCTCTGACTAAATATAATCTGTGTTGTGTAGCTTATCTCCAAATTCTACCGATTATTGAAAATTATTTGAGTGTTTTACTTCTTAGTGGAGCACATACTATCAGTTTCTCCTTTCGCTGATATTTCGACTGTAGGTCACTTCAGTGTTCACTACCACATCTGCGATCTTTGGGACAAGATTGGCGGATAATCTTCCCTCTTGAAATTGTGCCCCAGGAAATTAATAAGAGAGTCTATGACTCCAGCTACTTAAGACTACTCCAAGGCCCCGGAGAAATACACTGTGGACGTTCAGGATATCATGGCATCCAGAATGGAAACAACTGCTTAAATGATTATGAAATTGCAGAAGCTACGGAAAATTATACTATGGGGAGGAATATAACGCTTTGGGGTATAATGCGTGTTACGTAGAGACAATGAGAGTGTTGGAATAAAATAGCGAGAGGACAATGATCCTCTCGCTGTTTTATTCCAACACTCCCATTGCCTCTACATAACACGCATTATACCCCAAAGCGTTATATTCCTCCCCATCGTATAATTTTCCGTAGCTTCTACAATTTCATAATCATTTAAGCAGTTGTTTCCATTCTGGAAGTCATGATATCCTGGACGTCTACAGTGTGTCTATCTATTTATCTATCCCTCTCTCTCTTTCTCTCTCTCTATCTATCTCTTTATCTATCTGATATATATATATATATATATATATATATATATATATATATATATATACACACACACACACACACACACACACACACACAAACACATCCGAACATATAAAATTTGTAATGAACGGGATGTTATGACTTTTCTGAGTTCCAAGCAAGATCGTGTGAAAAGAGAATGGCAAAATGGACTAGGAGTCATCTCACCCAATAAAAAGTGCTCTTCTAGCCTGCAACCGTGGGAAACACGTGTTAAATTAGATTACTGAAACCTAGAAAAAAAATGCAGGGTTAATTAGACAGTTGAAACTAATGGATACGCCAGATACCATACCATCAACAACTCCAAGGGACATTATATCACCGCTGGTATAAATGTAGTTTCAGAAGTTCAGATAAAACATTCGGGCCAGGAAACAAGGACATTAACATTGACAACAGATGGTGGTACAGTCCAATTTTCCGCGTCGCTCGTTTGTTTACATTTTTGGCGGCCCGTAACGAAACTGGCAGAGCGAGGATCATTGGCTCAGCGGAGGGGTGTGCTGTGGTGTGGGGAGGTGGGAACCATGTAATGCTGGTATAATGATACTATATCGCATTAATATTTTAGGCGTGTGCTGGTGCATTGCAAAGGACACACACACACACACACACACACACACACACACACACACACACACACACTCACTCACTGTATGCATGCATGCCATTCTCTCTCTCTCTCTCTCTCTCTCTCTCTCTCTCTCGTAAAATCCTTTTCCAGACCATGATGATCGTCTCAGCCGAGCAAGTTCCTCATCCTGTCACTCATTTTCACTCTTCTTGCACCACTGACAAATAGGACAGGAGAGAGCCTTACCGATTATTGTTTGCTTGGAAGCGTAAGTTAGGGAGTGGAATAACATCTCCATTCCCAAACATCAATAAGGCCATTCTACAAACTGAGAAATTGTGTGTTTTCCTGGCACTTCCCACCTCTTCCCCACCCTACCCCCATCTCACCCTTTGCTTTCCTCACAAGTATTGTGATGCCATTTCCCAGAGCATGACTCTTCCACAACTACCCTCTCTCAGCAAGACCCCTCCAACTCTCCTCTGCTATAACATGACTCCTTTCCACTGAATGATCTCACAACTCCACTCCTCCCACTGCATGGACCCTTCGAACTCATTCCTCCTACTGCATGACCACACCACCTCATCACTTCCACAGCATGAACTCTCCACCCATCTGCTCGCTGATCGTTAATTTTCCAATCCTCCCCTCACACGGGATAAGCAGTTCGCCCTTCACTTTCCACAGTATGATTTCTTCCCCAGCAAGACCCATACCTCTGGCCTCCCACAGCATGAGCATTACGCCCCTCTCCTCCCACAACAGATCTTGTACACCTCTCCCCTTTCCTCCCCAGTTTGAACTCTGCACTAATCCCGTCCCCTTCCACAGCAAGACCACTTCAACCCTCTCCTCCTTCACAGCATGACCCCTCTTCCCTTACTGCAACATCATGCACTCTCCCTCCCTCCCTTGTTACAATAACATGCCGTCTCCCTCCGCTACCGTAACATCATGCCCTCTCCCTCCCTTACCATAACTGCTTGTCCTCTCCCTCCCTTCCCAGAACAGCACGCCTTCTTCCCTTACCATAACAGCATGCCTTCTCCCTACCATACCATAACAGCTTGCCCACTCCCTCGCTTACCATAACAGCATGTTCCCTCCCTCCGTTATATAACAGCATGCTCCCTTACAATACCAGCATGCTTCCCCCCCCCCCCTTACCATAGCAGGATGCCTCTCCACTCCCTTGCCATAAAAGCATGTCCCATTCTTTCCCTTACCGTAGCAGCATGCCATCTCCCTCGTTTACCGTAACAGCCGGCCTCCTCCCTCCCTCCCTTACATAGCAGCATGCCTCAACACTCCCTTACGAGAACAGTATTCCCTACCCTCTTACCATAGCATCATGCTCCTGCACACCTACCACAGCAGCATGCTTCCTCCCTCCCTTCCTTCATTTCCTGTATGGTAGGCCTAACGCCCTCCCTCTGCTCTCGCTGCCTCTTCCCCTCTTCTTTCTATCTCTCCATAACTCCACTGTTTCTCTATCTCTTTCCCCTTTTCCCTTCCTCCAGTATTTGTTCCCTCCTTCCTTTACCTACAGTACAACCAGACAGGCCATCTTTTTCTTTCCTCCCCTACAGTTAATGTTGATTCTCTTGTTCACTTCAGCTCATATTTAAATGCTTCAGAAGACTCACGTTCTTTAAGAGTATCCATTTTTTTTCCTCTCATTCTAAAATACGTCTTTTTTTCTGTTTTCTACTTCCAGTCATTTCTTATTTACTCTTCTCTCCTTTTCTTTCCAACACTTTCCATCTCTGCCCTAAAAATTAATCTTTCTTTCATACACAGAAATTCTGTATTCCTTTCACATCCGTGTTCGTGCTTTTTAAAAAACTTTCCCTCATCACTGCCTCCACAGCCCTCTTTTAAATCTACTTCTCTATGCCCACCACCCAAAACACCCAAAATACTCTTCTCCTTCCCCTCCTTGCCGTACTCATTCTCACGATTTATAGTGGACTTTCCAATCCTCGCCATATCTATTTCTCCCCTCTCATTCCTCCAACTTCCCCTCGTCTCTCCGCTCACCACTCTACTTCATTTCTTTTTCCTCCTCTACGTTACTTTCCTTCCTTTTTTCTTCCAAAAATTTCTCCCAACCTGTCCATTAATATACTTTTCTTTCATCGTACGAAACTTCCCTCCCCATCTAGAGCCTCCTCGTTCCCTCCCCATAATTCCCATACCCACACCATTCTTTAACTGCCTTCTCTCCTTTCCTTAAGAACCCTGCCATCTCCACTTCCTGTCCCTCCTGCTGGCAAAGGCGCGGTGTTCTTACCAAGGAAAATCTTAAACTCTCCGTCACCAAGACTTGCCCAGTGGCTTCTGAAGCAACACACAATTATTGGCTAGCTTCCCCTCCTCTTGACTTATGGCGTGAGTTTTATTGCCCGTGTTATTCATGAAAGTCAATATCTTTCCAGGCTTGCCACCGTTTCAGTGACCAGCTGAATTTTACACCACTCATGGAAAGAGCAGTTACAACATCCTAGACTGATTATAGTTTTCGTAGAATGTTAATAACTCAAGGCGTGCGACTTACCCCATTTGAGTCATCTCCAGGGATATGTTTCCTTATAGGCTGTCTGCATAAAGCCGCACTGCAGAAAGTCTTCTCGTTCCCCTTTCTCCCCGTCCAATTAGTAGGGAAAGCCGGACTTAATTCCTAAAGCCTCCTCCTTTTTCTCAGTGCAGCCTAATTTACATTCTTGTTTGCCGCCTGTTCTTCCTTATTGTCCTTGATATTATCCACTTCCTCTCCTTGTATCAGTCGTTTTTTTTATTTTTTGTCCTTTTTCATCGATCCTTCACATTGACGTTGATTTATTCTGATTACCGTAGGAAACGAGAATGACCTTTGAAGCTAAAGAGTACTTAGGTGTGGAAGGAATGGAGGGTCACAACCAAGAAAAGTGAGCTGATACAGTTGCTTGGATATAAACTTTGCCACAGTAGGGGGACTATCAACTAAGACACAGCGAGAAAATAAAAAGTAGCCCAGTTCGTTGATTCCAGCCAAACTTGGCACCATAACAACAACACATTTGCTCTCGATTTTAAAGCAACGTTTGGTACATTGGATTAAGACACATTTTCTGATGATATTCTCCTCGGTTCGTATCCTATTTTCGTGTTCTTAATTATTGTGTTTTGTAAGAAAAGGCCGACAGGATTTTGAGGGTTGCTGCTGGTTTATTTTTGCATTCTTTTCAGAATTATTTGAACTGTAAGGAAGGGGTGGGGATTACATAGGATATTCCCTCAGTTCAGTTGTAGAAGGGATATATACCCGCCCCAAATCCGCCTCAGGATCAATACCCATGTTCCTTCAGTTTGTTTTTCTATTTTATCACAATTCGTATGATTCACAACGTTTCCCTAGGGTGATGGGCAGGTTATTAAAGACTTTGACTGTTCTCTGAAAAGAAAGATTTGGTGAAGGAAATTTAGGTTATGTGAATTGCACCATACCACAATTATCTTTTCACTGGTTCACCTTCCACAAAATCCACCGTCATGTCATGAAAATAACCCCATAAATATCATTACACCAGTCTTGAATAAGGCACTACTTTCTCTTCCAGCCTCTTGTCCCACTCACGCCTCATTCTCTCAGCTCCTCTTCCTCTGTGTCACTCCTTTCTCACATTTTCAGATTCCTCATTTATTCTGCCTGTAGTCAATCTTTCCCTCCCACTCCTTTCTCCTTTCACCCATATTTTTCGTCCCACATTCCCACTCCCCTCTTTTCTCCGACAGCCTTCCATTTCCACTCTTGGATTCCGGTCTCCCTCACATCCAGCTATTCTCAGCGTTCTCAATACTCTATCCTAAAAAGGCATTATCCCACATTCACTCTATTGATGCCCCATCCCTTTCACACACCAGCTCAATCCCACCCCTCTCATTGTCCTCCCTAAACTCTTGCCACATTTTTGTGTCAAGTTGTTACACTAGCCTCGGAGAGAGAAGGAGATAAAAACTTATCCTGCTTATCCTACACCTACATACTCTTTCTTTGTTCATCCCGTCACGTTGGTAAGTTTGCTCTATTTCAAATAATATGCTCTGTTTTATATCAACTTGCTGTTATTAAGGAAGGAAAAGTACTTTACAGGTTCAGGTCTGCTTCGTGTTACTTTAGGAATCAAGTGTCTTTCATGAACTGAACTATAAATAAGGTTCTTATTTATATACCTTATTTTTTTTTTCTCGTAATGGCAACTTCGCTCAATGAACCTCTTTACCCTTCTCACATTCTTTTAAGCTGGACATTCATATTCAAATACTCTGCTGTAGAATGAACTCTGCTCGGCTAAGGTACTTTATGGAAGACCTGACAATAAAGATCAGTTAATGGCACCTTTCAGATGATGCGTATGTCGGAGTCACAACCAGGAGTTAGATTTATATTGTGCCCTCTGCTGATATTTGAATAGTACATCGCTACAACGTCCATTTATTTACTTATAGCTATATTCACTGATTTTTCCAAGGGAGAAGAAAATGTAGGACCAGATGGGAAGAAAGTGGGATAAACGAGTGCACTGAACGAAAGACTGCTGCGGGAAAAGGCGAGAGTAAATGTATGAATGGCGACTGAGTTGTGTCTGAGTCAGGGAGGAAAGAAAAAAAGTGGATGTGAGATAGAGGTGAATGAGAGACAGAGCTGTTCATTAATCTTGTTTCACGACGAAGTCAAAATAGGTGCCATCCATCTCACTCCCAACTTCTCATTCCAACTTTAACTCAGGCTATCCATCACCCAGCCGACAAACTACACCACTTTTCCTTCATCCGTCACCCCTCCTTTACCTCATCCTTCACAATCCACCATCCACGCCTTCCCCATCCTTCATCATACATGACTCGCGTAATAACATCCTACAGTAGTTGCATTGCTGTCAGTACCTACAATGTTCTGTTATTATTAGCCATTAAGGACTGAGCACACTAGTTCTTTCCGACAAGGAGAGTATGCTTTCACCCCTTTTTGTTTGTTTGTTTGTCTGTTAGGATTACTCGAAAACTAAAAGAGAGATTTGGGCCAACTTTTTTTCTGGACTATAAATTAAAGAGTCGTTCTGTCGGAGTGTACGTGGGAGATTTGATGACAATGATGATGGTACTGAAGAGAGAGAGAGAGAGAGAGAGAGAGAGAGAGAGAGAGAAAATTCGGTTTTGCAAATCAACAGCCTAGTTGTGGGCTGAGAAACCCAGCCACCTTTCTCTAAAATTTCTCTTTTTCACTCCTTTATGTTCCGTTACTGGAGCCTCTCCTCTCCCGCGGTTCCCACATCTAAGGTACCTTTTTGCTTTCATTTCTCTGTTTATCTTCCATAAGTGTTATCCATACTTATCTAACAGTTCTGTATCGTAAATCTGTCAGAGGATTATGTCATTTCTTCCCCCGTACATACTTTTTGTTCGCAATCTGTCCGCATACAAAGTTCATCATAATCATTTTTACTGTCCCTTTTTATACTTTTTCATATATATACGTTGTTTTTCCTTACTTGTCTGTTATGTCAGTCCTCTGCATAACAGTTCCCTTATCAGCCTGTCGATATGTCTGTCTTAAAGAATTATTCACCGCTTTAGAACTTGCCAATTTCAATCAACAAATTTTTCCTCAGTTCTGTGGCCACTGCTCGTCCTTTTCATCCCAGTACCCTATACCTCACTTAGTCACTTCGGCAGCCTGTATCATTTGTAAAATAATACCAAACTCTACTTTCACCAGTGCGTCTGTCTTCCTCTCACTCTCTCGACTCCCTTTACCACCCACTGTATGATACACTTAGCTTATTCCGGTCCACTGGGATACATATGGGGAGTCACTGATCTGAGGTTCCATAATAATTACATATGATTCATTATTAATTAAGTCAAGAAAAGGAAAATTGGTCCTTACATTCTTCACTCCATTATGGTTTATTCAAATTACACCAAGTTCTGAAAGCTGTCTCCTTTTGCGTTTGAATATTGGGGATCTGATGTTCCAAACTAGCGCTTTCTCGATGCACCTTATACACTAGAATCAAATCGTTCTCCCTAAAAGGGCTTTCATTTAGCTAATCCAGTGTTTAAGGTTTGTTTTTAAGTCCTTTACCTTTAACGTTACCTCACCAACATAGAAAAACTACCGAGCTTAATCAGAATTACAGAGAACAACCAAAAAGTTTACTGGCGGACTCTCACAACTTTAGGCTCCAAACCGATCATGCAGATGACATTTAATGAATTTAATGAATATGGCTGAGGTCCCCAGCAGTCATCTGAGGGGGTTCAGGTTAGTGCCTTAAAATGTTCCAAAGGCTCTTTGAGGAATGCAGATGGCCCTTTTTAAATCGGCCCATCATTAAGTCTGTAACTCCATATGTTACCCGACCACACAGGCATTCCTAGGGCGACCTGTGGGAGTGTCCAGCAAAATGCTTTGTCAGACATCGAGTACCGCATGATCACTGAATCAGTGCTGTTACCAGTTGATGCCCACTAAGCACGGCGCTGGTGAAAGAACAGTTCAGTTAAGCATATGTCCTTTTAAATTAAGACGTCGGGGAGTTTCTCATATGCAGTTTATGACTGAGAGTAATGGCCTATAAATATGTAGTTTCATCTGTTCGTTATGAATGTATATAATTGGGTTATTCTTGAGGTGATGGAGCAGTGAATTACCACACACACACACACAGATCTGCATATATTATAGAGAGAGAGAAAGAGAGAGAGAGATGGGGTGGGAAAACGCTGAAAGCTAGTGGGGAATGAAAAATACAAAGAGAAAACAGGTTATATCACTGTGGGCAAGGAAAGGTATAAGGAAGAAATACCACTCTCTCCCTCAAACTGTCTGTGCGCGAGCTGCTGATGTACTGTAGGCCTATATGTTGACTTACTGATCAATTGACGTGTACTCTGACTAGCTGACGTTGTTGCTGACATTCTTGACATCACTACTGACCAGGTGATGTGCCTATGTACAGTTACATGCATTTGATGGGACTGCTAACCCTCTGACATGCATGCTGATCTGACTTATCTGTTTACTGGCTCCAGCGACTGCCGTCTCAACAATCAATACTTCCTTCTTGCAGACTATTCAGTGTTTATTCCATAGTTGCACCATTTTTCTTGACCTGCGATATTTAAGTTAGTTACTTCATGCAATCATCCTTTTCTCTATATCATCTGTGGTCTTTTCACCACTGAACTAGCTATTCAGCTCTGCGTCTTTCCGTTATTCACCAGTTCACTTTTGCTCCTCGCCCATTCTGTCTCATTTTCCATGTACACCTCATTGTCTTCATGATTCACGCTTTTTTCCTTGTTCTTTCTCCTTAAGTATCTATTCATCTCTTTTCTTCTCTTCTTTCTTTTCTCTGCATTCTTCTCACTCTATTTCATATCTCATTCTCCTGCTTTCTCTGCTGGACACAACAAAAAATGAGAGCAGTGGAAATAAACCGTCGGAGAAAAGCATGTGGGGTTACATGGTGAAACATACAGACAAATGAGAAAATGAAGGAGCATTCGTTTGTTGAAGTGAATATGTCAATAATCGTTGGGAGAAGTATTCTGAGATAGGTTGTCCATGTAGAGAGGATGGAGGATGTGATACTGACCTGCAGTATGTTTGTGAGTGAGGTGGGGGGGGAGGAGGAGACTGAGGATAAGATGGAGGAATGGAGTGGAGAGATATATGATAGAGGGATGTATGAATTCGAGATAGGGCAGCCAAATGGCAGAGCTCAGGGCGAGATGGAGACGATTTCTCTGCGATCACCACTTACGGGATTATGACGCCTGGCAAAAGATAGATGGCATCTCTCTTGATTGACCGACATATCATTCTGTATACCCTCTCATTATCTCCGTAGTTAATAGGTCGTCTGTCTGCACTGTGACTGCACACCAGTGGAGGGATGTGAGCCTTATATGACGTACCGGTAGGTGAAAAGCTATCATTTATTTAGTTGCATTTCCTTTTAGCTGTCATTGCTTACTTTTCTGAGATTATACAGTGTTGACAACTCGATGAAGGAGTTCAGTAGTTCTGAAGAGGGTAATGGCAGATAATTAGGGAAATTTTACAATAATTAATTTCATTTATATGCACGAAACATCATTCTTGCCTTTGCAGATAACTGTATTGCCTCCGCCAGTGAGGTTATGTTTTTGACCACGTTGGTTTGTTTATCTGTCTGTTGGTTTGTTTGTCTGTCTGTTATCAGGATTACTCAAAAAGTTATGAACGGATTTTGCTTAAACTTTTTGGGCGGGTAGGGTATGGCCCAAGGAAGAACCCATTAAATTTTGGTGGTGATCCGGATCATCATTCGGATTCAGGAATTTTTGAAATGATTCTTTACCACTGCAGGAGAATGGCAATTTCAACATTTTTGCTTCTAACTTGATAAATAATGCCTACAATGCTTACACAAACCAGCCTTGGCGGAGGTTTGCAGTCTCGGATTGCTCTTGTTTATTCTGAGATAGGCGCCGTGCACTGAAAGGTTGAATAGGTTTTCATAAATGCAATAAAATGGCTCTTTAGGGCAAATTTAAAGCAGTGTCATCCCAAAGCTACAAGTACGGTTAGAAGTTAGAGGGCTGAATATATCCAATTCTTTGGAGACATTTCCTTACACTCGAGCTGAAAAATGCTGAATACTGTTATGGAAAGTCGAAAAGTCGTCTGCAACCTCGTCTGGAAATAGTTTATGAACTTTTTGATAAAAAGTAATGGTGCTCTGCCTTCTAAGGTACTGTGCTTTGTCCTGTGCTGTTGTTCATTGTCAGTTATCTCTCATTACGTTTACGCAACACATTTTCTTTCATACGACATGCCAGCCCTATTTATAGCTTGGGTGTCAGTTCAAATGTTCTATACCGAATTTATTTGCAGTTCAGAAATCCTTGTAAATATCTAGCCAGAAGACCGATTTCATATCGGAAAATAATGATGATGATGATGATGATGATGATGATGATGATGATAATAATAATAATAATAATAATAATAATAATATAAAATAATAATAATAATAGATTTGGCACCCTTTTCTAACGTGGCAGCGTCCGGATTGACTATCGGTTACGTCTATGTGAAGCTACAAAGTGTGATGAATGTTTTTGGCGTATCCGATAGAACCAGGATTCCGGGGGCTTGAATGATGAGTGAAAGGAAGCGTGGCCCATTGGACTGGGCAAATTTGGGCTGTCTGGACCTTGGTACTCCTCACCCTGCCCTAGGGTGGGAAAGGAGGTCTGCATGATGATGATGATGATGATAATAATAATAATAATAATAATAATAATAATAATAATATTAATAATAATAATAATAATAATAATAATAATAATAATAATGATAATAATAATAATATAATAATAATAATAATAATAATAAAGGCATTTACTACTAAACAAAAAACTAAAAACCTGCACTTTGATGTGTTTCCTTCTTCCTCCTAGAAGGGCATTTATATAAAAAATACCATAAAACTGTTTCTCATTCACTCTACCTGAAGGTATGATACGGGTCCATAAAAAAATATTAAAAAGCTGGTTGTATTTGTAAAGTCTGGTTGAAAACATCCAGAAGTTTCCATCGAACACCATGGGGGGAAGTTTGAAGTTCGAGAACATATCAGTCTTTCACATCCCGGGTCCATCGATACAATACCGATTTTCTGTGAGCTTTATGTCTGTAACCTAAAGCTGACAAAGAATGAGGACGGAGCGATGCAAGACTTTCATCCAGTGTGATACTTTAAGACTCCTGAACACATCGCCAAACTCTGAGGCAATCTCAAGCTGCGGTCAAGTATAATTGCCTGGAATCTTGCACAGACAGGAGGAATGCCTGAACGTCGAGATTCTCCAGGATATTGAGGCAGCTGGAACCCAAAAGTTCAGTAGTTGGTGGAAAGCGTCAGTCTGGTTTATGCTTATGTTTTGAACATTCGAGATAATATGATCATTAATGTCTTCCTTTGAAAAAGAAGCAAAATTAATCTATTTTCAACGTTTTAACCCAAAAGTTTTTCCAACAAGGTCAGAAACTGAAAATATAGACAAATTTTACTCCACTTCGCCCCATCTTCTCTTTGGCCATGTTCCTTACCTTCACCGAATGTATCCATTGCACACACACACACACACACACACACACACACACACACACACACACACACTATAAGCTCTCCTCTGGCAAATGAATGTCTATGAAACAAAACATGCTTCGTGCAATACACACGAAATCTTTCTGCATGCAGTACTTCCCAGTAGCGGCCACCTGGAAGCATGATGTAGTGGAAGGCCTCCTAAACTGTCCTCCATTCTAACCTCACTCATCGTTCCACCTCTTCAGTTTGTACATCTGGAATGTCACGCAATAACTTGTAATGGACTGGAATTGTCTGGAGCCAGCCACGTGGTGATCTGCCGGGCTGGGTCACATGAAAGGGAAAGGGGGAAGATAGGAAGAGGAAAAACAACAGAGGAAGAAAAGGGACATGGGAGATACAAGAGTGTATATGAAAAAGAAGTGTGTACTTTAAGAAATAGAAACCACTGTTGTGTAATAACGGTTAAATACAGATATAATTTGTATAATGCGTTTGATCAGTAGGATAATGCCCTTGAAAAAACAGCTAAGAACAGAGATGTTTAATGGAATATAAAATGCTTTTGGGGTTAGGGGCAGGGGATGAAAAGTACTATTAGAAACGATAATGAGCTAAAAGATTTGGCCAAGGTTTAAGCAAATTTTCTAGCAAGGAAAGGGGAACACAAATTAACAAACAGAAACATATATTTCAGAAATTTCATGAAATTATACAGGCTGTAATGAACAAACGCACAGGATTTAGGTCTTGGTATTATGCAAATCGAGCAGGAATGGTGCAGTAACAAGCACGTAAACTTTGGGCTAGGTTACATAGTAACCTGATTCCTAAATTCTTTTAGCAGCTTTTCTATTGTAAGTACACACACACACACACACACACACACACACACACATATATCATATATATATATATATATATATATATATATATATATATATATATATATATATATATATATATATATATACTGATACATTATACTGGCTTTCTGTATAAACTGCATTTCTTTATTGCTATTCCCTTCCCTTTCTACAACATATACCCATAAGATTTTTGGAATTACTGCTTGCAATTTCTCGTATGGTTTCTGTATCATCGTGTTTTACAATTTTCCCTCTCCTCGCCACTCGTATTTCTCTCTCGTCTTTGGCAATACCCCATCTCTCTCTCTCTCTCTCTCTCTCTCTCTCTCTCTCTCTCTCTCTTTTTGTGTGTCAGTCTATCTTTCTATCCATCTGCTGTCTTTATATCTATTTGTCTCCGACCACCTCTGCCTCCATAACACAGTAGGTGAGTATGTGTTTTGTTAGTGTGTGTGTGTGTGTGTGTTACAAATGTATCAGTTAATTCGGTGTACCCTGAATAATTATGCGTCTGTTATGTCAGTGTTATTTGAGAGAGAGAGAGAGAGAGAGAGAGAGAGAGAGAGAGAGAGAGAGAGAGTGCGTGTGACCATTCATGTTGATGTGTATGAGGGCGTGAAGATAAATGTACTCGCTCACTCGGACAGCAGGTGTGTGCTTGATGTTAGAGAGAGAGAGAGAGAGAGAGAGAGAGGGGGGGGGGACACGCACTCCAGATTCTTGTCTTTCCAATATTGACTCTGGTCTCCTCCTCTGTGTCGCTTCACCCTCTTGTTCCACTTTATCATTATTTGTTGACTGTTGTATTTCTTAGCTTCTTACATTATTCTGTTTTTCTCTTGGCAGACCTTTTTTTTCCCGAGTGCTTCTTCTTTTATCTCTGTTTGAAGTCATTTAGATTTAATCTCTTTTATTGGTTTATTCTCCATTTTTCGTGTCGGTTATTTCCACTGATCGACCAAAATCTACGAAATTTGGTCATGGTTATATATTCAGCTAAAACTAATTACAATATTCCTACGCATGTTTTGCTACAATTTCTCACGTTTCTGATCCACTCTCAGTGACATAAGTTTTCATTCACTGCACACGGTACAGTTCCATGAGATCACGCTTATACATTATATCGGCCACTATTTGTTGCATTTTAAACGCCTCCTTTCCTGAACCCAAACCTGAAACATGAGTGTGGTTGCATGACCTCTTCGATCGCGGAATGTGGTTTCAATCGTCCATACAATTTGTCGACAATCAGAATCCATCATACTCTGCTGACGCGTATGTACTACACCTGCCCGCGTAAGAAGGGAGCACAAACTGAACACTGCACCACAACCCCACCTGTTTGTTTGTTTGCTGAGCTCACTGACCTTTCTTCCACCCAGTTTTATCGTTTTGTCTAAAATGAATACATGCCTATCGAATGCATGAATGCCAATAGGGAAAATAATCAGCATGCATATCGCATGAGGCAGGAAGTTTTTGCTATCTCCGCCTCACCTCTACATTTCATCATAGTTAGTTGACAACTACACAATAGCCATAAAACTATTTAACCGGGAGAACTTTCACTTATGAGAACGAAAAGCATCGAGACCTTGAGTTCTTTTGGTTTTCTCGCTAGTTTGCTCTATTGCCTTAATGGTATCGTTTTGAAAATGTACATACAGTGGATAATGCTGTAGCCTTTCAGTTCAGTTTCCATTTCGAATAACTGCTTAAAAGTATAAATTACGGGCTCGAGATATTTTTATTTTTTCATTTATAGCCGGACGCCATAATCCCGTAATGGGTGGCCGTTTGTTTTTGAGTTAGTTGTTTTATGGAGAGGGAAACTAACCCTCCGCCAACCCACTTGCTGACACGCAGGGAACACGTACGGGTTGGCTATATGGTTACCACCCAGCGATGTAAGTGGTTTTCCGGCTCGCAGCAAACCATTAGGCTCGTCATTCAATGTAAAGCCATCTGACAAGGAAAGAAGAGTAATGAAACGCGACGAGAAAGACTACATTTATATAATGTCGAAGTATTGTCAATAGACGAATTTAGTATTAGATCAACAGTAAGAAAATTAGAAATACTAGTTTTTTAGTTTTGAATGAAGGAGACAAAAGACGCCTTAAATTGTCACATCCACCCAATAGTATCATTCATCCCAGCACATCCGAAAAAGTGTACTTTGACTTTGAACACACCCCTCTGCCACAGTTCATAGAAACCTTTAATGCACACCATACGCACCTCGGACACACCCCAGACGCGGCCCTGGCTCACACCTGTCCGCACCAACACAGCTCATAAAACTGTCGGTTGCAACTTGCCAGATTTCATTCTTCAAAAAGGTATACAGTGACTCTGGGTGAATGTCACAGTTAATCAAAAAGCTTGGATTTGGCCTCCCCTGTGGATGGGGCTGTATCATAATTCTCCATTTGGTCTGCGAGCTTTAGCAGCCAGGGTTCGTTTTGGTTGCATGATGCCACCTGCTAGTGATAGGGGTGAATATTTTGTAAAACTGGTCTAATAAACCAAGCCTAGAAAATAACAGAATAAAATATAATAATGCCGACTCAGCTTTGGGCAGCCACACCTTTTCAGCACTTCGGCCTCACATGCTCACCACCCCACAAAAATGTTCAACACCAGCAAATTTTCGCTGTGCATTTTCCTGCAATATTTTACCCGGCGGCTGTGGCTGACGTGAGTGGAAGGCTGATGTTTTATATCATTTTCTCCGGCTGCTGAGGACTAACCATACCGAAGGCTGGGTGTGGTCATGATTATAAAAAGGGTGATAGTGGTGGTTATGGTGATGGAGGATATACTCATAAATTTGATAGACACTGTGACTGTAGTGATGGTTGTTGTGATGGTTAAAGTCGTCATTATGGACGTGGCAGATTGGTTGCTGTAATGGTGGGTATGGCTGAGGTTTTGTGGTGAACATATTAATACTGTCTTTTGTTGTAGTAGTTGTTGAGCAACCCTGATCTCTCTGACCAAACAGTAACGTGCAATTAACCAATGTCTCCTTGTGGTAGACAGCGTCCTGTCACAGAGAGGCACGGAGAATATGGAAGTTTGGTTTTGGATAGACGCTGCACTTTGTCTCCTTGATTACAGGAAACCATTAGGCTTGTCACTCACTTTAGAACCACTTGAAGTGAAAAGATGTGAGTAATAGGGAGAGAGGAAGGTAGACACAGAAAATAATGACAGAAGTGAAAGAAGAATTAAGCAGCGCTTCATCAACTGAGTGGATGATGGTTACAACCAATTACCACCATGTTAGTAGTGGTAATTACAGTAAATGAGTTGGATGGCAGTGAGACCGGCAACAATAATGATCATTGTTCCTGTGGATATGGTGGTGGTTCAGACAGTTGTTATAGTGGGAGGTATATGCATAAATCGATTGATAGATAGACAGATAGATAGATAGATAGATAGATGTGTGTGTGTGTGTGTGTGTGTGTGTGTGTGTGTGTGTGTGTGATTTAGAAGTAATATTTTAAAACAATTTTACTTCATCAGCTATAACATGTGGAGTGACGTGGAGGGACAGGTTGACGAATGAAGAAGTGAAGGAACGTTGTGGGGTAGATGTGGATGTGGTTGAAAAGATTAGGAGAAATACACTGAGGTGGTTTGGACATGTGGAGAGAATGGAGAATGAAAGACTGACTAAGAGGGTGTATGTAGGTGAGGTGGAGGGAGGGAGAGGGAGGGGTAGACCGAGGATGAGGTGGAGGGATGGAGTTGAGAGGTATATGAGGGAGGGGGGGTGAGTTGGGGGGAGGGGAGTCAAATGGTGGGTGACAGAGTGACTTGGAGGCGTTTTGTCTGCGGCCACCCTTTGCGGGATTAGGGCGTCGGGCTATAGATAGATAGATAGATAGATAGCTATAACATCACCTTTTATTATGATGTAGCGAACGAAATGCATCATTTTTGCCATAACACACTGGCTGGTGCATGTTGTGTTCCACTTTCACTGAGTGCCGTCCTGTTAATGAATATTGCTCCACAGTAACACCACGCCACCAGTGAAGTGTGTGTGTGTGTGTGTGTGTGTGTGTGTGTGTGTGTGTGTGTGTGTGTGTGTTGATCATCAGGCACTGGCAATAAAGGAGGGAAATGTATATGTCAAAATTACGGTATGAATTGAATGGGAAATGAGATAATAACTAATCGGGTATGGGAAAAGTGGTGACTGCTGAAAGAAAAGGATGTTGATCAGCAAGGTGGAGGGATTATGATGGCAAAATATAAGGCAGGCGTCCGATACAGTGGCTCATGGTATAATTGCAGGTAAGTTAAACAAGGAAGAAAGGGAACGCATAAGGTACCACGTAAGTGAGTTGAGACGATGTGTAGTGAGAGGAGGGGTCATTTCTGAGTATGGACAGAGATTCCTGGTAGGTCTTTTGTCGAGATCACTTTTCACGGAACTGAGTGTTAGGCAGTGGTACATATGATCACGTGTGTAAATTGAAAAGTAAGGATGACAGTTATGCTAGCAGGGTTACTGTGTTATGAGTCCATATTATATTTACAAATCATAATAGATAGATAGATAAATAGACAGATAGACAGCTCTATGCGAGCCTGGGAATGGGAAATGATCTTGCAAGTTAAACTGAGGAAAAGCTGACGACAGATTAGGAAGTAGCAATGTCAGGAGATGATGCAGTTAGTTTGTCAGCGAAATAGCAGGAGAACAAAGCCTAGTGACATACACACATACTCACACACAGGTTTCTGGAACTTTCCAACCACAGTGTAACACACGTGACACGACCCCTGTTTCACCAGAATTTAGGAAAGAGAGCTCAGAAGGAGACAGGCCATAGAACAGGCAGGTAGTAGGGAGGACGAGCCTAGCAACATGGGCGAGAGGAGAGAGAGAGCGAGACAGGGAGGTGGCTAGGGGGACTCTACTTTATACTTCACTCGTGTGTGAGAGACTGTTAATATTTCCAAGACAAATAAAAATAGTCCCATACTATTCTTTACCTCTCCTGTCATTGCGTGACAAAAGGGAACCAAGATTATTCTACTTACAAACAACTCAAGTATAACAACCGCTCGTCCACATATATAACTTCTCTACAAGTTTTTACAAAGTCTTTTTTGTGACAACTGTTGTAATCGCCAAATGCAGCAGATTTATATAAAAATGCTCTGACTTATGTACAGGTATTTGGTCATGGTATTTGCTCAAGCCACGGTTCCACCAGCTGCTGTGTGCGGGATACAATGATGGTGTGGCTGTAGCAAGTGAAACATGTAGAATATTAACGTATCATCCAGCTAGCTTCCATCCTTTCCCTATGGAAACCTTTTCTTTTTTTATTTCATTCTCTCTGCCTCCGGGTGGTTTATATTTAATATTATGGAAACTTCGTGCAATGAACGGGGAAGAAAAAATCACCATTAAAGTCCTCATCAAAGAAATAATTCAAACAATTTACAAAATCATCTGGAGGGAATGATAATAAAAGGATAAACGTCATCTTATTTAAGGAGTCACACTGCACTGATAAGTGTACGAGTCAGCAAAATAATGTAGCTTAGTTTATATCATGTCAATGAACCTTAGAAACCTACTGCATTTAGCTACTTAACGTACTGTAACAGAAACAGTCATTGAAATACGAGTATATAGTCACGGTTACTCTTCGTTAACTAAATCGTCTTTCCATACTTATCAATTTTTTTTTTTATTGCAGGTATATTCATCTCAGCACAAACACTCTAAAATCTGACTCTGCTGGTGTCTAATGCATGTTTGTTTTCTCGTATAACCTTTCTTATCTTTACTCATTACGCCTATCATTCATTCAGCTCACATTCCCTTACATTTGGCCTAAAACATTCACTCTGTCTTACTGTTCCAACTCTAGTGTTTATTCTCTCACCCATCTGTCATTATTAATCCTCGCTTTCATTCCATCCATTCAGAGTGTGGAGTGTAAAACTGTTGCCTGCCACACCATAATTGTGTCAGTCTTTCTCCCTGCTGCCCATCACTCACTCTGTTGTATGCTCCCTGGACGTTCCCTCACACATCTCGGCATCCCCTTCAGTCTGCTTCCCCACTCACCCTCGCCTATTGAACACTAATCACCTTAGTTATATAATCTCCCTTCCTCCCTCCCTCCCTCCCTCTCTCTCTCTCTCTCTCTCTCTCTCACACACACACACACACACACACACACACACACACACACACACACACACACACACACACACACACACACACACACACACTGGCCTTCTATTCATTTGTCTCGTTCGTTATTTATCTTGTTATTTATTAATCCTTTCGGTCACGCCACCTCCTTCCTCCATATACGACTCCCCCTCCTCTATACTGCCTCTCCTCTCTTTCCTTTCCCCACTTTGATGCAATAAAGAGACTGAAGAAGAAGAAGAAGAAGAAGAAGAAAAAGAAGATGAAGAAGTACAAGAAGAAGAAGAAGAAGAAGAAGAAGGGGGAGGAGGAGGAGAAAAGAGGAAGAAGAAGTAGAAGAAGAAGAAGAAGAAGGGGGAGGAGGAGGAGAAAAGAGGAAGAAGAAGTAGAAGAAGAAGAAGAAGAAGAAAAAGAAGAAGAAAAGAAGAAGAAGAAGAAGAGGAGGAAGAGGAGGAGGAGGAGGAGGAGAACTAGACGAGAAGAACGAGAGAGAGAGAGAGAGAGAGAGAGAGAGAGAGAGAGAGAGAGATCAGCAAATGATGGAGACCGATGAGGCTGTCTTGTAAGTAGTCACTCTTTTCACTCAGGCATGCAGCAGGAGAGGCAGGTATAAATAAAGGAAGCTGAGTAGGTACGGGAGAAGATGCTGAGTAGGTATGGGAGAAGAAAGGCAGACAGAGAAGAAGATGAATGAGCTGGGGGAAGGGCAAGCTAGGATGCAACGAGGAAGGAAGGAATATGAGAGTAAAGAAAATAAGATGAGGTTAAGAAAGCAGGGAGGAGGACAAGTAGGGATTTAGGGAGGCAGGCAGAAGGGTTGAAGCTCAAACAGAAAAGAAGTAAAACACACCCACCCACACACACACGCGCACGCACACACACACACACACACACACACACACACACACACACACACACACACACACACACACACACACACACACACACACACACACACACACACACACACACACACACACACACACACACACACACACACACACACACACACACACACACAAAGGGAAATTGAAAGGTAAGGGTGGAAGGAATTTTTACAAAGAACCGGCACCAAGTCATAAAATGGCTATACAACACTCAGGTAGAAGGTAACAAGGGGGATACTTAAATTCATGCAAGATGTGAAGATAGAATCGGTGTTGAGAGATTCGGCTTCGATAAAGTCGATGTTGATAGAATCGGTGTTGACAGAGCCGGTCATCAATCACTGTAGCGACGCTGATAGATTCGGTGATGACAGAGTCGGCGTTGATAGAGTCAGTCTTGATACCTGTAGATACGGCCGTGGCAGAATCGACGTCGGCAGAATCAAACTGTATGGGAAACTCTATGAAAGGGCAGTGGGATTCTCAGCTTTCACCATCACCTCCCATTGTCACCTCTTACGAAACTCAGGAAATACGAGGGCAGCATTTTATTTCACCTGTACCCAGGGAATCCTTCTACCACTAGAGAAGAGGGGAAAAGGAAGCTAATGAAGATGAAGAGCCAATGGGTAGACACTGTTTTGTGTGTGTGTGTGTGTGTGTGTGTGTGTGTGTGACAGAGGGACAGAAAGGAAACATGCGCGACAAATGCAAGCTTCTTCCAGAGCATGCGAAGCTTCCTGCTTTCTTCTGTCTCTTGCTTTTCTTCCCTTGAGATCTCTTAAAACGCTGGTTACTTTTCCTGTTTCATTTCGGGTTTTAGGTCCCTCCACTAATCTTCTTCACCTTTGAAGCAAGTCTGTTTTCTTCTTCCGATTTTCCTTTCCATCAATAACCTCTTTATCAGGGCTATCAAAAGTACTTAACGTCTGCACAGATTTTAAACACTTGTATTATTCCTCCCTTATTGTCAATGGAATAGCCTAGAGGTATCAGGCTGTGTGACGCTGGCTATTGGTGCTGTGACGCTGGCTATTGGTGCCTGTTAAAGGCGTTAGTCACTGTCAGTAGTCCAAAACCTTAAAAACAACAACAGCAAACACAACAGCACTGAGGCTGTTTATGGCACAACAAACTTTCTCTATCTTGCAATCAAACCCCATGTGTGGATTACGTCATTGCCTCTCCAACCAGCGCTGATAATGCCAGTATTTACTGCGTCCAGTACGTAAGCGATGCTGCATATTTTTGTGTGTCAGTCAGGACACATGAACGATAAATATTTTTACATATAATAATTTGGTATTTATTTACGAGAAAAATCAGTGGCTGATTACTAAAACCGTATGGTAGTGAACCAATGAAAGAAAAAAAAAAGTGGAGAGAAAATATTGTGCCTCTTTATTTGCTTTTATTGAATTAGTTTCAAAGGTAGAGAAATTTGGAGATGACACGAAAATTGTAGGTAAATTAATTACTAAAGCAAACTTTAAATCTGTCCCAAAAAGACCTGAAAATTTTAAAAAAGCTGAAGTGGAAAATGGCATATGAAATTTAATGCACATAAGTGTGAAGTTATTTACTATGGAGACTAAAACATGTAATGTGAATACTGTATGTCTGATACGGCAATGAAAGAAGTAAAGAACTAATGAGATATTCTATGTTGTGTGTAGGAGGGAGTCAGGGACTAAGAAGGCAAATCATTCAGTGGTTTCAGTGCTAGGAATTTCGACCACAGAACACCCCGAAATGTCTCAGAACTTTATACGTGGGAGTACAGAGTAAAATGATTTTTACATAAAAAAGAATAACTCGATGACCCCCCAAAAAATCCAATACAAATATACAAATTTTTAAACAACTTGGAGGACGATAGGTATGATTTTTTTTTTTTAATTGCGAGAACATTTTGCGATTGTATCTGCCACTTTATTTCCCTATCTGCATAATTATAACCGATTACATAATACAAGCTTTTCCTTTTCTGCCTTTCCTGTGAAAATTACCATGCTTGCTGTTTCTAACAGACATGATGATCTTGTACCATTTTCCAGCTTTTTATTTTTATTTCTTTAATGAGATAAATTTGTGCTTGGGAGATAAGCCTTCCTTTTCTCAATGCTCATCTCATATGTGCTGGACAGATCTTAGTGGAACTAGGTTTTCATTTTTTCTAACAGATAACCTCGCTATGGACCAGTAAGCCTCCTGATATTTGTACTTAATATATATACTGTATTTACAGTATATTCCTGTTTTCCTGCATCCCTGCCTAGCTGCCAATTTATATACCAGTAATCCTCCTTGCCTGCATTCTTGCCTGCCTACCTACTTACCTGTTTGCATTCGTCCCTGCTGAGTGCTGTGCTCTGTGCATCTAACTGCATCCATGGCTGCCCGATTCCCTTCCGACCCGGCTTCCTTCTCTCAGCGTATCTACTTTTCCGTCTACCTGGTCTCCTCACTTGATAGATTGCTTTACTCTGGCCATTTGCCTGTTATCTGACTCTGCTTGTCCGCCTCTAATAGGAGAAGTTATTAAATTGCTGTGTGCTCTCTGTCCCTAACTCTCCCCCAGCCCCGCTACCGTGTAATAAACTAAGTGTCCTCCTATCGATCAGTGTCACTTCTGTCTCTCCTCAAATTTACCGAACCATGAGAGAGAGAGAGAGAGAGAGAGAGAGAGAGAGAGAGAGAGAGAGAGAGAGAGAGAGAGAGATTTTCGCTAATGGGAAGCTATCTTAATTTTACTGGGCAGGATACGGGGTTGTAGGAAGGTGCCTTAGTGCTGGATCTGGAATAGTATCCTGAATCCGTACCTGACAAATTTGCCTATTTCTGTGTATAAATCATGACGAAATCTTTTATTTTATTTTATTTTATTTCAATTTAGTCATTTTGTCAAAATCACAGGAGCTACTACCAATAAATAGTCAGCTAGTATTCATACTTAACACTTGGGCGTATTGTACTGGCACCTCAAAGGACCACTGGAGGTGCAATGACATGATTCAGTCAGAGGTAAGGACACAGATCAAAAATATACTGAGAAGCGAGGTAAAAAGGCAAGCCAACTGAGGCGAGGGCAAGCATCAAAAAATTGCCCAAAGACAAGGAAAGATATCAAGTGGAGAACAAGACAAGAGAGAGCAAACAACCAGCAAGGCAAAGACAGTACATGGCAAGAACAGCCATTAAAGTGCAGTGAGAAAGAACTACAAGGAAGTCAAAGACAAGAAAATAGTGAACAAAAGGAGCGACTTAAAAGCCAGGGATTCCGAACTGAATCAGTGTAGTGTCGTGACGATCATCCAGGTGTGATGAAAAGAGTGAAGCCCGACTTGTTTTGAATGTGTGACCAAGTACTGAATATAGGCTACTGTTGCCCCAGTGTACAGCACAGACCCAGGTACACTGAATAATTACCAGCATTTTTTTTTTTTTTTGAAGATGCAGGTACACCCAACATGTCAGATATAAATATTTAAGTGTATACAGTTTGAGGAAAGGGTTACTAAAAAATAGAACTGACCATCAGTTTATCAATACGGTTTTCAGGACAAACCACCTCTTTGGTACATATGAAATAGGCTGCGATTTATTGCATATATAAATACAAAGGGGGCATTTAGCAATCCCAAATATCATAACTGTAATTTACAGTTTCCGACGACTATGTTGATGAGACTGCAGCCGGGTTGAAGATGAGAATTATTTTACCTACATTGTGTAGGTTTCCTACAGTTACAAAAAAAGTTGGAAGTCGCTGTGCTAAGAAGGATGTGCCAGCCCATCATTTAATAGAAGTTGTTAAACTGCTAGTCAAAAGTCGCAAAGCACCATTTAACCGTCATTTAGGGCTCAGAAGTGAAGACTGAGTGGAGATGCTGTTGATTCAAGAAGAGGACAGGAAACAATGAAAACTAACGATTAAGGGAGGCGAATGAGCAAAAAGAAGACTGGATAACCGCAAAGAGAATATGGAGAATAAGAATAAACAGAGGGAGGGAATGCGAGAGTAGAAGGCAACAGTCGTCAGTGGGGGGTGAACAGAAATGGCAGTGAACCAGTAATGATGTAGGGGCGCTGAGGGAAGAAGGAGGGCTGCGATGAGGGACCACTTGAAAGGAAATGGGGCATAATGGAATGGAGGTTGCTGGAGGGAAAGGTGGAGGTGCTATTGGATAGTGGTGTACGAGTGACGTAAAAAATGCGAACAGATAATTTTTCAGTCTGACTTTGCACATAGTATGCTAAAAATAAACACCTGCAAGTCAGACCTTTAGTTTGCAGCATTTTTTTTTTTTGTAGTGTTATGAAGTTCGGTCCAAGTATAAGATTTACTGTTCCTCTGTCATTTCGAACTTAATGTTAATTCATGTGGCAGAGAGTCGCCTTGGTCTCATTAGATGTTAGCTGTTGCAAATTGTGCTTTGCGGTAAAGGAGGAGGAGGAGGAGAGAAGAGGTAAGAGGAAGTTGGAGCACGAGGGAGATGAAGGAGAATTAACCAGTGAAGAGGAAGCTGTGTCGGCAGGGTTCTAGAGCAATGATGAGAGAGAGAGAGAGAGAGAGAGAGAGAGAGAGAGAGAGAGAGAGAGAGAGAGAGTATTGGGGAAGTAAGAGATCTGAATGAATGATGAGATGATAACTAAGAAAGAAGAAACTATTTTGACAAAGAAAACAATGGATGAGAGAGAGATAGAGAGAGAGAGAGAGAGAGAGAGAGAGAGAGAGAGAGAGAGAGAGAGAGAGAGAGAGAGAGAGAGAGAGAGGGAGGGAGGGAGAGAGCCGCATAGAACAGAATGCTTATTACCAGAATTTCCCCGCAACTCTCACATCGCCAAAGAATTTACTCCCAAGTTCCCTTAAGCAGAGAAGCCGATTAACTCGACTCTGTAAGCGGATTCCACCCACTAGGGAAGTCAGATGAGAAAGCTGAGGCACCAAATTGGAGGAGAATAAAGGTGAGAAAATATTATGGATAAAAAGAGAACAAAAAAGGAATAAGATAGCTAGTTAACAGATATTATAAGAAACATTTATCAAGGATTTACTATAAATTAAAAAGAAGTAATGGACGCTGGAGCTTCAGGGTTATTAGGTTAATGTGCCTCGTGTGGTGTGGTGAGGGAGAGTGATTTTGTGTGGTGTGGTGTTGTGCGGGATGGACGTGGTGTGATGTGGCTTCTCTAAAATCGGAAAGCCTACTAGAGTTAGAACCTAGTGTCCTAAATTCGTTAGTAAGAGACAGACGGACAGAGCCTCGCATAAACCTGTTCCCACAACTAAAAATATACGAAGCTCGTGATTCTTAATGCAGCATCCATGAAGAGATACTCATGAAGGAAAGTAACTAGATGCAATTGTCTCGTCTTTGCAAAGACTGTTTCTTCACACACACACACACACACACACACACACACACACACACACACACACACACACACACACACACACACACACACACACACACACACACACACAAAGAAAAAAAAGACCATATTATCATCTCACTTTTCATTCCCAGCAACGTCACTTGCATTCACCATCATGGTCAGGCTCTTATCTACTATGAGCCCCTCATTTATGTATTGCATCATTGTTTGATCTAACATCCCGTCCGTTATGGCCACATCAGGAGTTGCATTTCCCCAATATTCACTTATACCAGGTCAGCCAGTCAATAAGTTCGCTCAGGTGACAGGTGAGATGTGACGTCACGCGAGGTCTGGGCCAGGATTGATTAAGGAGAAAGAGAAATTAAGTTCACTCTTCTACGTTGCATTACATACGCTAGACGCACTTGGAGTAATTATTTGTTGATATATTATTCTTCTAGAGGATTTCTATGGTCTGCTATTAATCATTGTGACAACCCAATGTGTGAGAACTGGCTATAGCCATGAGCAGTCTACAGTGGACTGGGAAAACACAAGATGTTTCCGATATTCGAGGCACCGTAGAAGTGTGTGGATAAAACTGTGTCGTCAGTACCAAAGAAGGTTTCAATGATGACATGAAAAGTTGTTTACGTGGCCTTGAAAGTTATAGGGATAACGACTTTTCACGAATGAAGCATCACTCTCGGAATTTTTCCCAAAAGGTAATCGTTGCTTATTGATATATCGTGTCACAGATTATTAAGGATTATGAAGATATTAAAATATTAATGTGATCACATTTATTATGTGATCACTTTTATAACAACGATATCAATTCGATATCTGCCTGTGTGTATTGTCCCATTACTACCGTTGATGAATAATGAGAGAGAGAGAGAGAGAGAGAGAGAGAGAGAGAGAGAGAGAGAGAGAGAGAGAGAGAGATTCCTTAACTGGTTGGCTTATCCACTCAGTAACTGCGCGAGCGTCTGAGCCTCTCAGGGTAAAAATGAAGCCAGTTAGGTCAAACCAGGTGTCATTAACTTAGTTCCCTGTCTGATGCTACTGGCTACTGCTGCCGTCTTACGCCACCGTCACTACTGCCTTCATTATCCACAGATGTAATAAAATGGCGAAGAAGTTAGGGAAATCAAAAATAGTCAAGTTATCTCCTTTAAAGAAATAATAATACAATAATCTTAGCTATTATGAAACTATATTAAACTCTGACATACCAACCCGATAACTAGGATGACAGTTTCCTTGACCCAGAACGATACGCATTGCCTTCAGTTTCCTCCATATAGGATCTGTGAACAAGCCAGTGAAAGGCTCGACGGGGAGAGGGGAAAATTGTCTTCGTACCTACACCCGTGACCGCATAGCAGAGCCCGTTGCACTGTGCGTGTGTGTGTGTGTGTGTGTGTGTGTGTGTGTGTGTGTGTGTGTGTGTGTGTGTGTGTGTGTGTTCTCAACTCTAACTCAGTGGAATGAATACGGATTATCAGGTGTGACACCTGGCTCAATACAGCAGAGAAGGCCAATAATGGATCTCAGTTAGGATGACCAATTTATCACGAGTTAGCTTTATAGTACCGTCCACACTTGTGACTAAACCAGTGTGCGTCAGGCAACACTGCGAGGTCGGCTGGTGTCATGACAACTTTACAGACCATTACATTTGATCAGCCACTTTGGTAATGGGATGGAGCGGCCTTCATGTGGATAACACCCCATGATGAGACTGTAACATGCGATTAGTAAATACGAAATACTTACTGAACAACTGTAGATCATTACGTAATTGTTAGGAGGGTTTAACTGATTAATATTCCAAATAGTTGAATGTAACATCTGTGCACACTCATCTGAAGTGCTTGGATTATAAGATGTAACACTACTTTGAATGAGCAAATTAAATAGAAATCCGGATAAACTATAAATCACCATTTAATTTCATAGTTCTTCTACCAGTTTCCTGAAATTAGGGTGGACCTGCCATCAATCTCCAAACTTTCTGTCTTTTGTTTTTTCGCCTCTCCTATTTCCTTCTTTAACTCTCTCCTTGAACTTCTCACCCTAAGTCATCCCTCCCCCATTATACTCTTACGTTATATTTTTCTCCTCCGGCATCTGTTTTCCTTAAGCCGCTTCTCTCTCCACTTACGTAATTGTTAGTGAAGAAGTGAGTCTCGTCGACTGGGAGCCAAGTGAATGTTCTCGAGTCAAATCATTCTCCATCATAGAAACTCTCTCTGATTCACATTGCCCCTCTTTGTTAGAAGAACCTTCACTTATTTTTCCACTCGGTAATCATTGTCTTTTGATGCTCCTTGCTAGTTGCTTTCCAACACTTTTTCCATTCTCACATTAATATGTCATGACTTTCAATTTGCTGGTTGCCGTTTTCATTTCTCCCTTCATCAGTTCCTATTTTTCCTCCTTAACTTTGTCTCACTGTTTAGTTTCCCTCTGTACATATGCATCTTTTCATGTCGAATTCATTTTTCCATTTTTTCTATTAGCAGTCCTTTCTGTTGTTTTAACTTCGTCCAGTTCTCATAAGTCATTGCTTCCTTCTTTCCTTCTGTATAAATAAATTGATTTACTTGTATTTTTTTACTTGTTGGGCCGACAGATAATTCCCAACGTAGCACGCACGGGACAGTGATCACAAATTTTGTGTTGTACAATGCCAGAAAACCACACTCTCTGCAACACAATCTGCTTCTGACGCTGGACCCACATATTAACCTGCAGCCTCTCAGTTTCTGCTGGCTACCAAATACCACCATGATGAACGTCCCCTATTGATTTTAACAGCGGTCGCGCGTCTAGCCACTCATATAAAGCAGAGGTCGTTGGCACCCACCGAAAATATTCAAATGAAATTAATGATACTAGAAACCGAATTCTGCTCCCTTTGCAACAATGTAATCCCCTCCTATGGTTCCGTTTCTCTTCCGAACCTTTTTTTTTTTCCTCCATAAGGGTAGTTCGTGAAAACCTTCAAGTGGTCAGTAAAATCTTAAAAAAAAAAAAAAAAAAAAAAAAACTAACATTGCGCTATGAACTACTGAAGGTAAGGGCGAGGAGCGGAACTGTTGAAGACAACTATGCTTTTTCGTCCAATATCCTCAGAAAACTTTGTGGTCAAACCCATCCCAGCCTTACCCATCTCTCCGGGGGAATAATGAAACAAATAATATAAAAAAAGGAAGGGAGGGAGTTATGATCTACACGAGGAAGCTGAGGAAGCCATGTAGAAAATGGTCTGGCACTGCAGGAGCCAAAACGAAGGGGAAATACGGCCTCTTCGTTTTCCCTTTCCTGTGAGTCAGAGCGGAACCCTTACGACTCACCTTTCATACAGACGGTGATTGTTGACACACACACACACACACACACACACACACAAAGAGAGAGAGAGAGAGAGAGAGAGAGAGAGAGAGAGAGAGAGCGTGGTTAGTGTTGTTTTTCCGAATAACAATGAAACAGACAATATATTTTCTGGACGGGGTTCCACAGTGGTGTACACACAAACAATCGTCCCAGCGTGAGGAAAGAGAGCTTAACGAGGACAAGAGTTATCAGTGGCGGTGTTGGGCAAAAAGAGATCCACATTTGTACCTGGGTGTATTCCGTAGAGTATATCCGTGCACTATTACATTTACTTTACAGTCAAATGTCTTCATATATTGGTGTCTTCATGTGAATTTCAGAAATCTTAAAGGACTTTTTTATTCCTTTTCATAGATAAGAATTCTGAAGCAGATGTTCTTCCGTTACACACTAGATCTTCCATACAACAACAACAGCAACAACAAAACCAACAACAACAGCCACAACAACAAGAATAACAACTATAACAACAACAACAACAACAACAAAAATAATACTAATAATAATAATAGTAATAATAATAATAATAATAATAATAATAATAATAATAATGAATGAACTAATATTACACTTGCTTTCAGTCAATTACCATTTGATTACTATTCGTCCTTGTGTGGAATACAACTCTTGTTCTTGGTGGGGGAGGGCCTCCCCACAACCAGCTCTTCCCAGCAGAGTGTAGTTAAAGGCTTTTCGTTTCATTAACTCTCCTCTTACTGACTTCCTTCAACCTTTTTCTCATCGCAAGATTGTTGCATCCTTATCTCCTTTTTTTGTTGACATTTCAGTGGTCACTGCTCCTCTGAACTTTCTGCTTGCGTACCTCATTCGCTACAGTAGGTGCATAGCACCTACTGTAGCGAACTGTATTGTCCTAGGACCTCAGAGTAGAAATCACCTTGTAGTACTGAGGGCATGAAACTGGCAAGAAATGATACGTAACAATAAGACATATTTTTATGTTATAATTTAACCTAGACAACATTTTTGGTACCTTTGTTACACTGCACCTGCTTTAACTCCACTACATACTGGGTTCAGACGTATCATCTCTCATTTCTTTTATGGTTGATTCATTTAATGTAAATTTGTTTATCTCGCAACCCCTGTGTTATCTGTCTATCCATCTGTTTATCTATCTATCTATCTATCTATCTATCTATGTAATTATAATTTGTACTGAGACAGCGAGTAAAACGGTGCGAGGACGTTAAACTTGGAAACATAAAAACAAAAGGAAGGATTTAGTGCAATACCCGAACCAACCAGTTAGTCCAAGGGCCGAACATTTGACTTTACCAAGAGACCTACTGTTTTCAGAATTAAAACACTTCCTCTCCGCCTAACCACAAATGTCTACTAAGTTTAGTCTAAATCGGACGAAAACTTTTCGAGCTGACCTTCGTCTGTGACTGTGACATTTGCCCTTTCCTATATTCTTGACCTTTGAATGACTGTTCTTAAAATCAAATCTCCTTATCCTTCCCTTACCTTGTAGCCTTACAGAAAGTTTGGTCTGTATCGGATAAAAACTACTTACAGTAAGTTTACCTTGTTAAGTTTCCATGACTATTGACCTACTGTTTACAAAGACGATAGGTCAACATCTTGGGTGATCATAAGTCTTCCCACCAAGTTTGGATGAAATCTGTTTAGGTTGGCCTTCCTAGGTCAAGCTCTGACCTTCTATGCTGCCTTGCTCTAAAGAAAATAGGTTAACCCCTTGGCTGATCATAGACCTCTCCTGTATGTTTGCTTCAAATCGAATAAAAACTGACTGAGCTATTTTGTTCACACACACACACACACACACACACACACACACACACACACACACACACACACACACACACACACACACACACACACACACACACACACACACACACACACACACACACACACACACACACACACACACACACACACACACGCACACACACACACGCACGTCGAGTAGAATATAACCTCTTTCGCTTAGGAAGCGTGGTGTAAAAATAAGTCGAGCAAAGAAGCACGATCCCAGGAGGCGGGGATGAGGAAGGAGAAGAGATAATTGAGAAGGATCTGGCCAAATTCTTTCCTCGGGGAGCCATTATCTTCTTTTCCCTCCGCCTTCCCCTTCTCTAGCCTCTCACTTTATTCCCATTCTTTTCTCCAGGTTACTCGAATTTCTCGTTTCAATATTTCATCCCTTTCATATCCATAATTCTGTTCAATCATCTTTCCTCCTCCTTTTTCTTGATAATATTACAGGGTGGAATCCCAGTGCATCAGAGGGAGCTATTGCTGGCATTTTCTTTTTTCTTTAATATTACTTTCAGCTATCTTTCAGGAATAAGTTCAAATTTGCCGTTGTATTATTATGTTCGCCATTTTCAAGAACTGAGGCGTGCAATCAGTACCCGAACATTTGACACCCATTTGGGGTTGAGGGGAAGCACATAAGTCTGGGGTTAAAACCAGGGTGTCCCAAAGCACCGGGTTTCGTGTCTTAATCTAGGGCTGAGCTTTTGAAAACAATATCCATGCCTCCAAGTTTCCTCCAATGCTCAGGAAGTGGAAAGAGCGGGAGGCAATGTGGAAATAAACTGACAATTACTCTCTCTCTCTCTCTCTCTGTCTCACACACACACACACAAAGAAAACGATCTCTCTCTCTCTCTCTCTCTCTCTTTCTCTCTCTCTCTCTCACTGAATGAAATAAGTTGGTCTATAATATCCCTTAATGGAAAATTAGAAGGACACGTTTTATTCGGATTACTGATTTAATGAGATAATTCATTAAGAAAGTGAATTTCCCCTGTCACCTATTTTGTCTAACAGGAACATCATCCTATCACGTTAGTGTCTCTCATATCAACACTGTCCTCACAACCCTGCAAAGCTTACCTTTTGTTTCCCGCACTGCAAACAGAACATTCTATATTCATTTCTCCTGACACTATAGCATGCAGTGGTTTAGCACATTTACCCGGTTCGGCAGAAATTCATCATGTAATATTTATAATAATACAATAAAATAATTTATCTTTGCCCTCGGGTAATTGACATTACGTTGAATCAGATCTATTCCATTCTGTGTAGCAACCCATATATTTTCTAGTATAATAGAACAGACTATTTGCGACCAATCCTCATTCACTATGAGTTAACTATATACATTTTGTTTATGTTGCAATTTCCCTGAGCCCAGTATAAATTATTCCAATATACTGGCTAATTTTGCAAAATTAAACATTTGCATAATTACATTATCCAGCATTAGTTAGCTGCACTGCCAAAAATTTCTGCCGGGGTCCAATGGGCCAGGGGAATGGGAGGGAAGGAGGAGGAGGAGAAGAACGGAGGAGAGGGAAAGGAGTAGGGGGAAAGAGGAGGAGAAGGGAAAGAGGAGGAGAAGAGGGGATGTCACCGATCACAGTTCATTTCCCCCTTTAAATCCTCATTCATCATAAATATTAAGGAGTATCAGAAGACTAAGCTACAGTTTCTATACAAACCATATACAGAAAGTAGGCTACACGCAAAAAAGACATTCTGACTCTACTGAGGGTTACTTGAGAAAGGACCTATGAAGCGAGTTCTGTCCCACATTTTACAGGGAACAATTGGATTATTTAATTTCACTAGGCAGGCTTTACTCATCTCTCACAGGACCCACCGACAGTTCATACCGATATTAAAACACCCCAACCAGTACCTTTCACTTATGTCCTGAATCGTATAAGTCTGGAATGTATTCTGTATGGAAGGTGGATATTAGCACCAATGTGGTCCCATTTGAAGGTGTGTCGGACAAAGTTGTGTTGCTAAATATCATGGAAAGGGCTGTTAATTCTACGTCTCCAGTCCCAGACCCGCAAAATTTATATATTGACTGAAAACTTTGGATATATTCAGCAAAGATTGAATGCATGCTCTTTTATATCAGAAATGCATGACATTTTTGTTCCCATAAAGCTACATAATTTCCCTTTTTTCACCTGGAGATACAAGATATTTACATACATAAATACATGCATTCATGCGTACATATGGGTAAATGGACAGATAGGAAGACAAACTGTACTGAAAGAGGGCTGTGAAATGGAAAAGAGATGCTTAAGGGCCAGGCGTATCATTATGCCAACTACAAGATATACAGGGGTCGGCATGTGAGTGGATGTCCTTACACATAATCGACCAATAGAACGTGAGGTGACCTTGACATACACTTTTATCTTCATCCGGGTGCGATGCATGTGGAGTATCATGAATATGATGGAGGGCGACGGGAATCAAGTCAGTTGTGAGAAACAACTGTACTCTTTCTATGGAAAGAACGTCTTTACCAGTAAATATTGTCTTGCGGTATAGAATATCCTTCATCAAAACAAACTGAAACCGGAACTATCAACTTCGGATAGAAAAAGTAATCCTCAAGTTCCAGGAAATGAATGTTCTTGGAACACACCACATCGTGTTGCGAGCTAAGGACAAGATCAGGATCAAGAAGTGAGCAAACAATGTAAACTCCGGATACAAAAAGCGTCTTGACAAGACAAGGCATCTGTGACTACATTAAGCTTGCATGGAACATACACAATAGTTAGATCATAATCCTGTTCAATAACCGACAATCGTGCTAGACGCCGAGTCAGATCCCTTCGTTAAAAAAAAAAAAAAAAATCACAAGGAGGCAGCTGGCCCCTTCAGCTGTGAATTTCATATATAAAAAATATCATGAAAAAGCTTTACGGGCGAAACAATTGCGAATGTCTCTAATGAGTCACACTGTAGTTACGGTCTGTGTAGTTAAGGCTCTGACTAGCATAAGCTACTGCTCGACCGCATCAAGATCAACACAACAGGCATCAATGCAGTGTAGAAAAGGTTTTCTGTAACTAGGAAATGCCAATACAGGAGGATTAGCAAGTATTTATTACAGACATTAATAGACACCAACTTGAGCATCACACCAGACAAAAGACTCACTTTTCTTAAGTAGCTGAACGTTAATCTTTGCTTATCCCTTAAAAACGTCAGTTATATCCAGTACCCTCCAGATGCGATCAACATTAGTATGAATGGATAAATCTGAATCCTCTGGGCGTCTACCACATGACTGAGAAATTGGATTCCTTTATGTAAAAAGAGAGAAATGGTCATTTTCACATTTAGTTCCGTTTTCCATTGTATTTCGAACTCACCCATCAACTTCTTTAGATCGTCGGGTATCGCACGGCTGACAACAATAATGACATTGAAATAAACAAAGAAAGAATGATTGACCAAACCATGAAACAGCGACTGAATTAGCCGTATGGATAGCTATGGAGCATATATCAATCCAAAAAGACATTTGAATTGCCAATGGCCCAAAGGCGAACCTAATGTGGTACTAGGGCAAAAAGGTGCCTTCATTTCTACTAACTAATAACCACTAGGAGCAAGTGAGGAGAAAACGAAGTTGTTTTGCTCAGTCACCTCGAGTAATTCTGTCAAAACTGACAGATGAAAACGATTCGGCACCGTAAGTGCATTCAAACGACAATAAATAACCATGGAGTGCACTTCTTCCCCCTTTGCTCACAACCAGGAGCATAGGACTGTTCTTTGGACTGTGCCATCATTTTATCACATCCATCTTGAGCTCACCATTTATAAGTTTCTCAACTGTACGTTGGCTATGTGGCAGTCTATTTGCTGGAAGATACCCCAGACTGCACACAAGGTACGACCAAGTCAGTCTTCCCCATAGGTGTACCCGATAGCGCCACGACATAATCATTCGGACGGAGTAGGTCAACTAATTGGTTCTTATGCTCCGGATAATCAAGAGCCTTAAGATGAGATTCAAGATAGCGATGAGCGCTGGCATTACTTTGTATTGACTGTGACACTAAGCAGACCTAAATAAATGCAAAAATTAATGCACACTGAAGCCAGAGAATATAATAATACCATCACATGCAGAAAACCATGGAAGCCAGACTAAAAAGGCTCACACCAACTGATATATTGTAAAATCCTTAACCTAACCTACAGTACATAGCCGTTAGAGCAACGAGGCCCAGCTCATGCGGAAAACTGACAACTCGGACTTTGATGAGCAATCCAGGGTTGTAGGAGGAATGTATACGTCAGTTATAAATCATTTTTCATTGCGGAGTCGTCATTTTTCAAAATATACAAGAATGCATGGAGATAAATTTCGAGTATATTTCTCGCTAGTCAATAACGCGATACAGGCAATGAAGCAATTTTGACTGCGATATCCTTATTTACAAAATTGGTTAAATTCAGCTCAGTGAAATATAAAACTAGAAAACCAAATAGGCAAACTTACAAAGCAGCCCTCTGAGTGAGTAAATGTCGGAGTATGTTTGCGTGAGATAAGCAGGCTGGGGAGAGGGTGCCTCCTGCTCTCACCGAGGTTGGTGTGACAACTTCAAGGAAAAGTTTGGCAGGCCGGGTTGAGGCCAGAGTTTAGGGAGGAAATGAGAGGGATGGGAGTGGTAGGATATGTGGGATGGAAGGGAAGTGAGAAATACGGAAATGGGAGGGAGGGTGGGATGAGAGGAAAGTGAGAAGAGTGGAAGTCAGAGGATGTGTGGAAGAAGAGCGAAGTGAGAGGTAAGGAAATGGGAATTTAAATGTGAGGAGAGTGACGTTTGAGCGGTAGAAATGGGAGGATAAATGGGAGGAGAGGCCAGTGCGAGGGGTGGCAGTGGAAGGATAAACTGGAGGACTGATGGAAGTGGGAGGGGCGGGAGACTAAAAGTAGGAGAGAAGAGACGAAGGTGAGATAATGTGCAGAACGTGACATGTGTGAGAGGAGTGTGTGAAGTAGGGGCTGTCGATGTCGACTGTTGAGGTAAGTAAAGAACGGCTGAGAAAATCATACAGCATAACTATGAGGTGAGAATATTGACAGTGGGTAAGATATGGGAAGAATAGGAGACAGAGGCGAGAAGAGACCGAGAGTGGGCGATGATGATGATTGCTGGAGATAGGAAGAAAGAAAAGTGGAGAAGCGTAATATAAAACTGGAAAAATAGAATAAGTGAAAATACACTCTAAAAATTCTAGTGGTGGTTATGGATAAGGTGTGCTGAATCACGGAGAGAGAGAGAGAGAGAGAGAGAGAGAGAGAGAGAGAGAGAGAGAGAGAGACTGAAGCTGGGCAACTTTAATATCTCACGGACTATTAATCAAGTATATACATAACACGAAAGCGTTAAGTGTGTACAGCTAACCATAAATCTCATCATGCGCCACTGGGAGACTGTGTTTGGATTTAACTTTCCAGCATGGTTCAATTATTTCAGATAGAAAAAAAATATCTGATGGAAGTTGGCTACGTATATATCTAAATTTCCTAGAAATTGTACTCGCTAAAATACACTATATTTTGACTATACTAAACTAGAAATTCATTTTAACGGCAGTACTTCAGATGGTTCTGCTAATCATCACTGTTAATCCATTAGACGGCAGGCCTTGCTGTTAAGTGACTGAACTTGTCCTATGATATTCAGAATATAAATCTTAGCTGAACTTTTATCCTTTAACTGATTATTTGAGGCAAGCCTGAATTGAAATATATATTTTAACTGCTAACACGGAAAGGGTTTTCCTCACCTAAGTAACTGAAATAACATAACTGAATTTGTTTTGTTCTCGAATGGGTAATACACTAAAATTTTATGTTTATCACAGCTGCTTAGTGGCCATACAGTTGTTGCCTTTTAATTTCCACGATTTCTAGTGACCACCAATTCGAATGCCGCGCTTAGTAACAGAGATAATATTGGAATGCTCTGTACCAGAAAATGGAAGCTGTCAAGCTGACCTAAAGTTTGAATATTGCTAATCATTCCAGCCCAGGGATCCGTTCCGGCTGCTGAACCAGAGACAAATTAGCACATGTCAGAGGTGCGACCAGTCCAAATGTACACGTGGCCACTTGTGAATAAAGAGGCCCAGCCTCCCTTGAAAATCCCAAGTAGCGACTTGTGTTCCCCCACCTCCCTGTCTCACAACTCGATCTACCCAAGTGGCCATTTATGCAATGACAGCTTCTCCACCTTGAACTGCCTAGGTGACTACTTGTGCAAAGAGCAGCCCCACCCTCTTTGAACTACCAGGATGGTCACTTATTCACTGCCAGTTATTCCCCCCTTCACCATAGTTTACCTACATGGACATTTTTTCTCCGTCATAGTAAACCCCCTTCACCTCCACAACAATTGATCCACAACTAAACCTCGGCACTTTCCAGAATGTTCCAACTGGCATAAATAAGGCACAGGTTTCAACCCTAGTTTGTCTGTACTGTAGGTTACCGATTTACGTGGCAAAGGTGGTCGCAGCGGCCTCAGGCGACGTTTCATTATCACATTCAATTACATTATTATTGTCAACTCTGGAATATGATATTGCTCTTTACTGTTGTGTTTAACTATCGAATTTACAATTAAAAGAGATAAAATTGGTAGTCACATTAGCTTCCTAATGTATAGCCAAGACGAGATTAAGAAATTGACGGTGGTGATGGTCCATATGATTTGAACAGTTTCCCTGACCCTCAGATGTTGCTACCCTCTCTGTCTCTGTCTGTCTGTCTGTCTGTCTCTGTCTGTCTGTCTGTCTGTCTGTCTCTGTCTCTGTCTCTCTCTCTCTCTCTCTGTCTCTGTCTGTCTGTCTGTCTGTCTGTCTCTCTCTCTCTCTCTCTCTGCCTCTGTCTGTCTGTCTGTCTGTCTGTCTGTCTGTCTGTCTCTCTCTCTCTCTCTCTCTCTCTCTCTCTCTCTCGTGTAAAAATCAGAGTTTGGCAAAAAATTGTGGCATATCTTGGATATTAGCCGTCATGAAAACAACGAGAGTAAAACTTGAAAGTCATGTGTCTGGATATTGGTACGTTAGTATTAAAATGTAAATTGCTTCAAAACTCCTTGGTCAAGAATTTGTGACTGACAGTTTACTATCTGATATTGCAAGTGCACGGTGCGGAGGCCACCCCAAAAGAGGGAGGCTGTGGAGGGAAAGATGAGAATTGAGAGAGAGAGAGAGAGAGAGAGAGAGAGAGAGAGAGAGAGAGAGAGAGAGAGAGAGAGAGAGAGAGAGAGAGAGAGAGAGAGAGAGGTGGTTTGCACGAAGACTGGTTGGGGAACTGTGGGAGAGAGAGAGAGATGGATAGAAATGCTGAAGGATTCGAAAGCAGATGGAGTATTGTGAAAGGAAGAAAGAGGTTTACAGGAATAAATGTGTATATACTGTATGTAAATATATATGCATACATATATATCTATATCTATATCTATCTATCTATCTATCTATCTATCTATCTATCTATCTATCTATATATATGGAGATCTAGGATGTAGACGTCTTATGATGAGAAAGGAAAAGGAAACACTAGAAGATGAGAGAAAGGATATATTGAGGAGAAAGAACTGAGGAATCGCGATGGAGGGAGAAGTGACTTTAGAGAGGAATTATTGGGATTTAAATTGCTGACAAGGGAACGAAAAATGGGTTTGTTGTTGTTAAGGGAAGAGAGTGATGGAAAATGGAGGAGTGTGAACGGAACATACTGACTGCAGATGAAAGAGTTAGTGCCCAATTTTTAACCCAATATATTGGGTTAATATAAATGCCATCGGACGGATTTATTAGAATTTGTTATTTCACTAAATTATAATTGGAACGAGGTTGATTATGGCTAAATCCAATTCCTTTAATTCGTTAATGAGTTTGTTATAATAGAGTAATTACTATTGATTAAGTAGAGATTATTGAGGCCGAAAATCACAATGTGTTCAGATTTCATGAGTTCTGCGGCCTCCACCTTCCTTCTTCGAGTTTGAAAAATTTATCAAAAGCTGAATAAAATTGCCTTGAACGGGGAGACTGAAATATAAATGAAATCATCGTACTGAGGTGGTCAAGAAAGATAAACTGTCTAACCAAGCAGCTGAGCAAGGAAGAGGAGCAGCGTAAGGTAAGGGAGGCGGAAGGAGGTTATGTTTCTGTTTATTTTGGCAGGAAGGATGGAGTTATATACTTGAAGTTATGAGAGAGGTTGAGGGAGGCGGTGGGAGCTGTAGAAGGTGAACAGGAAGCATAGTTACTATGTTACACCTAATTCACTGAAGAATGATAAAACGAAACTAAAAGAATCTCAGAAAAAGTAGATACACACATGTTGACTGAGCTTTGTGTGTAGAACATCACTGGTATTCGGCACACGATTTTATTCATCATTTATTTTTCTTTTTAGCAAGAGTGCTATTCTAGCCTATATCCTAACTGATGACCGCCGAAATGCTTCTAGATTAAAATTGGCTTTTTGCTTAGCAATGAATTTTCGTATACAAGGATAATTAAGCGAAACACGAAGAAAATTAGACTGTTAGACTCCAGATGTTAATTTCAGTAAACTCAGTAAAGGAATCTTGCTTTCATAATGGGGTAACAAGAGTCACTCCTCCATATTCCAACCATTAGGCAACCGACATGGTAACCTGGAGTCCCCCATTAACCCCTCACCTTTTGGAAATGGTCCACACCGTCCGGCAACAACCGAGATGCAAATAAACGCGCTGGCTGGTGTAATTGTTCACCGACTGAAAACTAATTAGCGTAAACCTTAATGAAATATCCAAGTGGGTCCACTGCACCGAAAAGGTTAAGCGAGAAGGAAAACTACATCCATATGAGAGAAAAGGATTATCGTCAGTTCAATACAGCTGTTTAGTTTTAAATCAAATTAAATAATTTTGGATGCATATAAAGTGATAACAGTTCATTGCAAGAGATTTCCTTTATGGTGAATAGATCCTTTCGGAGTAATACGAATAAATTTTGCAATAACGTTGTGAGGGCGAAACGGTGGCAGGTTCCGTATATTATTAAGCGTTTCAGACCAAGCAGTCCTTTGTAAACAAAGTACAATCGGCATTTGATATTGAATTACAAAAGTTGCCATCGAAACTGGGTCAAGAGATGCTATAGCCAGTATGAATATGACGATAGTCAGGCAGGTTGAAATAAAGAGTGAGTGAACTTGAGCCAGGAAAAATGAATGTGAGCGCGTTTGGGAGAGGGAGTGGGATTGAGGCAGGAAGAGTGAAAGGGAGTAAGCCAGTGAGACTAAACGTAAGTTAGAAAAATAAGGAAAAAGAAAAACTGGTTTGTTGTCACTCATGTCTCTTTTAGTTATGACTGCTACACAGAATGAGACTGTGATTAAAACTGAGAACGAGAGTGAGAACAAATGTAAGAGTTTGAGTTAGATTGAAAGTAAGAGTGAGAATGAGTGAATGTTAGAGAGGATGATCAAAGAAGAGAGAACTTGAGAGGAGAGAGGAACGACCACAGAAACAGAAATTGTTTTAACCCTGTACACTAGTCTGGGAAAATTTAGTAACGAACGTCTTGTCCCGAGGTGATGACTTCAGAAATCTACTAGCCCTTAAGTTTTTATTATTTGCGTTACTACTTTTGCTGAGGTAGTTACTACTTTCTACTTTCTTTATACTGCTATTATTACTCCATATAAGCTACAGCCTGATGCGTTCATCCCCCCCTCAAGTAAAGAAAAAATGTTCACCTAGTTATTGCCGGGCAGATAGAAATTTAAAATCTAAATGCTCGAATGAGGCTTGACCCGGTCTTGGTGTTTAAGTCAGTTGTTGGATTTGAGACGAGCCCTGCAAAAACTGATATGCTATGCAAAGCTCGAAGCTCTCAAAGATATCGCCCAGTCTCCCAAGCCGTATCTTTTCCAAGTAGCCTTCAGCCGAACTTAATTGTGGGGCTTAACATATATGATAGTACAAGATTACTTTCTTAATTGATTTGCTTTTCGAAAGACGAATAAGTCTACCTGATAACAAACAAGCAGTTCAGAATCAAAGAGAAGCTGCTCAAAATGATCTGCAGTTTAAGGAAAAAAAAAAAGTTACCAGAATCAATCACCACCTACATGATATACGCTTTATATCGCATTCTACATTATTTTTCCATACTTCAGCGAATCAGTTTGTTAAGTTATTTGTAGATGTTACCTCTAGTACTTTAAGATACCCATGTTCTGGATTTCTTTGGTATTAAGTTGTTGTAGTATGCCATGAGATTCGTGCAGGCAGTCCAGTACTCGTTTGGTTTGGTTTCGTTTATCAAGGCTTTACCATGTATGTAACCCTTGGCTTTGGCCACCTAATTGAAGCTCTCCACGCTGATCGGTCCCTAACAGCTTCTCAGATCAGTCCTTTATCCCTTTATAACGTCGTCCGAAGTCTCTTTCGGTCTGCCTTTTGCAACTTTACCCTCAGCATTCACACCTCTCACTCTTCGTACGCACTTGTCATCCTCCACCCTCTCTCAGTGCCCAAACCATCTCGGTCAACCCCTTTTCATCAGAGCACTAGTAGAGTCAAATTCTTTTAATTCGGAATCTGATGGCTCGGAAAGCCTGATGGTTCGGCATTTTTACTCCGAGCTAACAAAGGGGGAAAATGACGGTTCAGTTGAGCCGAACCGTCCATTATCGTAATTTTCGAACCCACGCCATCACTCACAAAGTCCCTGATGTAGCCCGGCTCGTAGTTTTCCCTTGTACCTCTTCCAGCGTGGTTTACGCACCGAATTTTCACGGAAATCTCGCGTATTGTGACGCGTGATGGCTCCCACAACCCTTGGATTAACCTGGATTACTACACTACTGATGCCTTGGATTTACCTGTAATACACCTGCAGCACAACTACAACTGCACTACAGTTAATGGGTAAATTGAAACACACACACACACACACACACACACACACAATCGTATTACAGTAATTTTATCTATTTTATTGATGTCTGGGGGTTGTTTAGGGGGCTTTTTATAGGATCCGTTCACCAGTCCGGAGATTTCGATAATCCGGAACTCCCAATGTCCCCTGCATTCTGGATTAAAAGATTTTGACTGCACATTCAAGTCCCATCCTTCCTCTCAACTCTTCATTCGCAATCATGCAAGGAAACATTACACATCCATCTAATCAGTCTCATCGTGAATATTTCATCCCATGAATATCCTTCCTCTCTGCTCAGCCAAGTCTTCAACTTACTCCACTACACTCCTAACGAATGCTGGATGTAAGGACCCGTTAACACAGAGGAAGAGTCCTCTTAATGGCAGGATAGGGCACAACTCCTTAAAAGTCTTACCCTTGCCGCCAAGCTATCTTCAGTCCAACTTCAAGCATATAATATTTTGTCTCTCGAATTAAAAAACATTCTCCATACCTTCAAGAGATTTTCCAGCATGATTAATCCTTTCCCGCCTCTCTGATTGTGTATAATCTTTACATACCGCACACTCAAAATTATCATTTTGTGCCCTACCTCTAATACCGCTGCAGCTTTTATGCAGCTACTTATCAGTTATGCAGCTGCTTACCAAAAGCACTGCACACAATGGCGTTATTTGCCACACCGTTGTGGCAAATTGTGTATGCACAAACTCCCGCTTTGATAGTATCGGCACCTGCCCTAGATATCACCACTTTTATCCTCGTTTATTCTCAAACCCTTCTCTCATTCCATCTCTCCATTTCCTTTTCATTCTCTGCGATCAACACCAAGTCATTAACATGCAACGCCTTCCATAGGGGTCCAATTCTAGAGTCACGTAGAAAGCTTCAAGCACCATCGCAAACATTAAGGGGGTTGAAACTGAACGCTGATGCACACTAACGATCACGGAAAATTCATCACTCAAACATCTATTCACACTCACCTAGTGAGAACACTTGTGCATTGCCATAACCACTCTTCAGTATCACGCTTTCTTATTGCTCACTTCACCTCCTCCCTAAGCACTATGCCAAAAGCCTTCTCCAAACCCAAGAAAGGCAAAGAACCTCTTTCTCTCTTCCTTCCAATATTTTGTTCCTGAAGCTGTCGGACAGTGAATATTGCATCAGTGGTCCCCTTACCCGGCATAAAAACAAACTGTATCTGACCAATATTCACTCTTTCTTTTGTCATACCTTTCAGGACTCTCTCCATTATCTTCATTATACGGTTGAAAATCTTTATACCTTTATAATTTTCTATTTCCAGGGCATCCCCCATCCCATTATATAAATCTACAGCCACGCCCTTCAACCAATCGTCTGGAACGACTCTCATATATAACAGCCTTTATCAAATCTCCAAATAAATCCAATCATATGTCTCCTGAGGCTTCGCCATCTCAGTAGCCAAACTAAGCACATCTGCTGCCTTTCCCAGATGCATTCTTCCGTTTGCCTTCCCACTGTACCATTATCGGCCAAAGACCAAGAGCAAGATACTGGATCTGCTGTCTCCAAACTTTCCCTATTCTAGTTAAACTCCTCGTTCAGCAACCGGTTGTAATGTTGCCTTCAAGCATCCTAAATATCAACAATATCCACGACTACCCTCTCTGCATCATTCTTTAAATACTGATGATTTGCGATGTCCCCGTTTTCTCTTGCCGTCTGTTTAGCTACCATAAATGCCACATTTCTCCTTTCAGTACTTTTCAGACTATCCAGGAAAAGCCTCTGAAACTCAGACTTTGCTCTATATATCTACTTTCTGCTTCTATGATTAGCTGACAAACATATCTCTTTATTACCACTCCTTTTTCAATTCCCAAACAGTCTTCTTTTCTCTTCAACTGTGGCTTTTACTCCCTCATCTCACCATCACGTTATCTTATGCCTTGGCGAGCAGAATTAGTAACTTTTAAGACTTTGTTCACTGAGAAATCTGTACTCTTCATTTACACTTCGGCTGCGGCCCATGAGCAACGACTACTCTACTCACCTCCCTATACAAGGCCTCTCTTTGAGCTTGATTTTTCAACTTTCATATTTTCCTCATCGGTACATAGGTTCTTCTCTTCACTACCCGTTTCCTTAGTACTATGTCACATATCAGTAATTTATTGCAGTATGATGATCTTTTGTATATGACCTTCAAAAATAGGTCAAGATCCTTTAAATTTGGCACAAGTACTTCTGTTACCCTAGGGTACCTTCCTTTATTATATAATCAAGATCTAAGAAAAAAAAAGTGCGAATAATAATAAAAATACCAAAACAATAAGCTTCGCCATATATATGGCGAAGCTTTATGATACAGGCTGTGTTAAACGATTCTTGTTTATACTGTTCATCAGTAATGGAATGAAATTATTATAAACTCATATCAAACTGAAACCAAAGTTACTCATATTCAATTTAGCCCATCTTATTGCGTGTTGCCTAAGGTTAAATTAATAATTATAGCAGACGCTATGATTTGGGTACATCTCCTTTACATCTAAGTTTGGTCAATGTAAAAATGAGCGTTTGAAATTTGAACCAGGCAGAGTGAAGTTAGTGTTGAGTTTGCTTCTGTATCTGACCAAGTCGAGCTTACTTATTGTGGCTCGATCGAGTGAGGCGTGCACCTGAATTTTCTTCCTTCATACACCCAACTTCTATGTATGGCTTAAGCCTTGTTCTAGTATTAGGTCCAAGAGCAATTACCTGACGATTGATCCCGGCAAATTCTGGTTTCTGAGCTTTACAGATTTCATTGCTTGCTTACACACGCCTATTTATCGCTGTGTACATTATACTAATCCCGTGCGCTACATAGTGGGATGATGATGATGATGATGATGATGATGATGATGATGATGATGATGATGATGATGACGATGATGGTCGTCGTCGTCGTCTTCGTCATCGTCAGCTTCGTCATCGTCATCGTCATAGTCTTCGTCATCGTCATCATCATCATGCTTGATATGAGAGATATCTAGGCTGACTGAGAAAAATCAGAGTATTGCTCTGCACTGCCGTTCCTTAAATAGCTCATGTATTTCCGCTGTGAAGTATTTTTAGGAGAGTGCGAAGTCTACGAACACTAGGACTCCATGTATTTATATAGATTAAAACGTTTTCCTACGATGCAATCCCATGGACAGCTATACACCACAACAAACAGCAACTCCACCAGCAACACACACACACACACACACACACACACACACACACACACAAACTGTATACAGCAAATACACTCGTATTACCGCAAACCACAGGAACCATAAACACATACATCACACCACTGGCCACCGTACACACCGTCACAAGCTAAAGCGAAACTTCCACACTCCACGTCAAACACCAACCATACTTCCACAAACCATATAAACTATTACCACCACCAAATGCAGTAACCACACACACACACACATACACACACACACACACACACACACACACACACACACACACACACACACACACACACACACACACACACACACACACACACACACACACACACACACACACACACACACACATAACCACCACATACTTCCACAACGGTGCTCACCATCAAACAGAGCCGAGGGGGAGTGTAATAAAGGAGGCTAATTAGCAATGCTACCTATGCAGTGAACCGCAAATTGCCTCATTAAGCTAAAAAAATAGTCCAGTTTATCTCTTATAGTGTCCTGGTATGGAACTGTTTTAATTTTAGCGTACTGGGGTAAATCGTTTGCTAAATCTACAAAGTTTTTATCAGGTTCCTTTTTAATTCTTTTGTCTTCTTTTCCCCTCTAGACTAGAGGTCACTTATATCATGGGTCTGACCCCACAAAAAATATGTAGTCTTATCACATCCATATCGACGCAGCAGTGAAAGCAGTTACCCTGTGGGAGGTTGTGGTTAACTTGAACTGGACTGACCTGCCAATAATGCAATATGATCCTAGTTCTTTCCAGACCAGGCGAGGGCGTATAGGGGGATCGAAGCAAGATTAATTCCAAGGTGAGGCAGACGTGAGTTTGGGAATTAGAAATTTGTTAAGACAGACTAAACGGATCTTCCATAAAACCCACCGACATGGCATGAAAACACCTTCCACGATATCACAAGGTTCACTGAATGAGATAACCCTAACGTGTTTCAGTAAGAATGGTTTGTTAAGTGTCCAGCGAATTACATGTGAAGATATATAACTCTATGTAATGCTTATGCTTAAAAGGACTGTTGAGAGTTAAGGAATTGGCTGAATTACCTATGTTAAAAGTCGGACATGTAAGATAAAAAGATAGTTTCTGTTAACACTGTTTTTCATTAATCCTTTGGTACACCACTCTCCCTCCTGTGCCCCACTGTCTCTGCATTATCATTCTCTTTATCCAGTACCCCCACTCTCCCGCAAGTATCCCACTCCATCTCTTTCCAGTACTCCGCTATATCTCTCTCCAGTATACCATTCTACATCCAGTACCCAACTCTGTATCCAGTATCCCACTCAGTATCCAGTAACCAACTCTGTATCCAGTATCCCACTCAGTATCCAGTAACCAACTCTGTTTCCAGTATCCCACTCAGTATCCAGTAACCAACTCTGTTTCCAGTATCCCACTCTGTATCCAGTAACCAACTCTGTTTCCAGTATCCCACTCTCTATCCAGTAACCAGCTCTTTATCCTGTATCCCACTTTGTATCCAGTACCCCACTCTCTCCAGTATCCAAGTTTACCGCAAGTGTCCCACTTACCTGCAAGTTCTCCACTTTCTGTTTGTCTGTCTGTCTGTCTGTCTGTCTGTCTCTGTCTGTCTCACACTCTCTCTCTCTCTCTCTCTCAGATCTGAGAGTTTCTTTAAAGAGTCCAGCAAGAATTTCCTGATAAATGGCCCTCTCTTGGTTGCTACTTTTAATAAATCACTGGCTAATGCAGAAGTCCCATAGAAGTGGAAGAAAGCTAAGGTGGTCTCCTCAAAAGGGGAGGTATTGGAAGGTATATTTGCTGATAGGATTGCAGAAAATCTTTAAGCAGATAACTTACTACTATGATTAATAATAGCTTTAGACTTTGTCGTTTGTTAGTGTCTGACCAATCTGTGTCAATTGTTGCACTGTGTGGTCCCTGGATATGACAGATGTCGGGCAATTAACATTATTTTTGTGGACATTCCAAATGCCTACACCCGAAGCACCTGATCAGAGTGTATGGCAAAAACATGTACAATGGGAATTTAAGGAAATCTAGTATATGGAATGAGAATTGGCTGACCACTCGGCGACAGAGCAGTCGTCAGTCGGTTGACCTCTAGCAGGGCAAGAGCTATAAATTGTCTGTCAAAGGTATTACTTCAAGTTTACCTATTATTTATTGTTTACGTAATGATGAAGTGGTAGTCAGTAGACCTCCTACGCTTGCAGATGACACAACCTAATGAATTAATGTTTCGTCACTCGAGGAAAGAGAATTTTTCAAGAAGTCTGATGTCAGCACACAGGCGGTGGTAGAAACGGTAGAGAGTTGGCCTGCAGTCCAAACTGACCCAGGTTCGAATCCCGGCTGGGGCAGGGAACAATTTAATTTCTGGAATGTCTGGAATCTCGTTGATCTACCAGAAGACCCACCGACATGTCGTAAAAATACCCCCTCTAATACCAATACACCAGTCCTGTATGAGGCACCTCTAGTTTCTATTCATTATGGACGGTGGATATTAGCGCCGAAGTGGTGACACGTAGAGGTGTATGGTATGCAGGAGGACTACAGGGTATTGGGAACGGGTTGTGAAGCCTATGTCCAGAGTCGGACACATAAAAAAAAAAAAATCTAATTCCAACAGTACGTTAGGTAATTACTTCATATAAACCAGTGGTTTTCTTTCTATGGGTCGCCACTAGAAGGTGAGTCGAGGGAGGAATTCCGATGTATCGCAGAGACAGAATGAGCCTGATGTTTTCAGTATTCTTTATTTAATTCATTGAAAAAAAAAAAAATCAGTACACTATTTGCATATTCATAAAGGCTATCGTACAGATGGCTGTACTCGCATACTGCTTGCAGACTATGTACTGGTATCCGTAGAGAATGTTATAACAGCTGTTATCTCAAGTCAGGCAGGATATCAAAATTTTCGAGAGTAACGTCCCTGAAGCTCTTTTCCTCCTCCCAGCCCCACGTTCTTCAATACCTGATGAGTAATCGTACACATGACCATGCTGGCAGGTTTTCAGTAATGCTTAACCAGTTCACAGAAAAATATTTTATATTTCAGTTAGCATTATTTTCACTGATGCTTCTGAGCGTATGATGTCTAATGATCAGTACCTATGTTTTCAGTTTAGGTCTGATATTACAGTAATTGATATTTTGTTTGAATCTAACTAAAAGTGGCAGATGCATGAAGGATCCTAGCGGAGCAAGGAACATTAATCTAAAGTAAAAGTTAAGAAGATGCTGGGTCTTATTTTTTTTTTTTTCAGTGCACATAATGATAAAAATAATATGCAAATGCACTTTATTAAAAGCTTTCACACACACACACACACACACACACACACACACACACACACACACACACACACACACACACACACACACACACACACAATGTGCTCTCTGCTGGGCATGACTGAACTAATGGACCCTGGAAATGGATCTCCTTGCTCGTGTTCAGAAATAACTGAAAATGGCATTAATCTTTTCAGGTCTTCAGTGATTTTATTGGAGAAAACACACACACACACACACACACACACACACACACACACACACACACACACACACACACACACACATCTTCAAGCACTCACAAATCTCCACGTTCACGCCGTTGCTGAAGGTTCTGTGACCACTTTTACGTGTTTCCCTTTAAACCAGTACATCTCCTATCAACTAAAAAATGAGAGGGAAAGGGCGTAACGAGAAAAGAAATAGGTGAAAGGTTACCGTAAGGGAGAGAGAGAGAGAGAGAGAGAGAGAGAGAGAGAGAGAGAGAGAGACTAGGAAAATAGAAGGAAAATAGCCATTGAGAAGGATGTGCGAGACGAGGGTGAGGGTGGGGTGGGGAAGCCATCTCGTGACCTTAGAACAGACTAAACAATTGCCTTGGTGTTCTTTTGCTCACTTTTCGTCAAGATCTAGCACTTATAAGTCCGCTTTGTTCCCTTCTGACCCCATTTACCGATAGTTCTCAGATTCACCCAGCCAGTTCCTGCAGACTTCTCTCTTTGCTTCTTATCTTTGGTCTTCTTCCAAAATCTCCTCGTATGACAATCTATTTTTTTTTCTCACTCTCTTTTTCCTCCTGTGAACCTCTCCCTCCCTTCATTCCATCCGTTTTCTTTTTATTGGTAACCTAATTGCTCTCGAGGTCTGCGTTCCCTCCTCGTTTTATCATTTCCTCCTTTCTGTTTTCATCTCCTTCTGCTTGTGCGTCCTGCTTCGGTTGTCTTAACTTTTACGATCACATATTTCTCCTCGGAATCTCTCTCTCTCTCTCCTCTCCGATTCTATAATCATCTTTCGTTCCAATTTTCCCCTGCCTATTCCTTTTATCGTCACTTTTCCCCACTTGCTCTCCCTAACATCTACTGCGGTTTGCCTGATTGTTTGTATTTTTTTTTATCCCGTCCATGGCCCAACTTCAGACTGATTTCTTTATTTTTGCCTGAAGAAATCACAAGAAAGAAAAACAAACAACAAGGGCATCATTGAGCGTGCCAAAGAAAGAAAGAAAGAAAAGAATGAACGAAAGAACACGCTACTAGCAAGAAAGGCACCATGGAGCTGGCCAAAAAAAAAGGCGAAAGACCTGGAGAGAGTGAAAAGAAATATGAAGGAGTGTTTGGATGATCGTGGGAGAGGAGGAACAGCGATTTTGGTGGAATGTGGAAAAAAAATTAGGAGCCAATTGTGCATAGTTACAAGTGAGGAAGCGGGTTATGAGTACAGAACGGAGTTGACAAAGTATCAGGAATGTATATAAGTTGGCGGTTTATAGAATGAGGAAGTTTAGCATAACTGTTCGACGGGACACGAGCGTGAGTCGTAATCAGGCAGCCTTACGTATCGCGTAGGGTAGACATTGAAAAGTCTCATGGTAGCTATAAACGGAATGGGACTTGGTTGGTTGGCCGTGTGGGAGAAGGACGGATGACAGAACTGAGGCTTTTAGAGGTAGGGTGTTTATGGTAGTACTGATGTCGGTCGTGGTCGTCTTCCCTGCCTGTTGTCTTGATGGCACTGGTGAACTTGATAATGACGCACCTAAATGACAAAACTGATAACTCACATATAACATTCATTCAGTGACTACACCCACCATATTAGTCAAGTACATTTTATTATTACCGTCTCAATTTACACTCATTTTCTTCTTTTAGGTTTCACATTAATATCATTGTCTTAACTCACAGTCCAATTTAATCACTCATTCTTCTACCATAACGCACTCGGGCACCAGCAAAATGAATTAAGCCTGTGAATCAGACTTAAAAGAGAAACACGACGATCTACCAGAGAGAGCTTACACCAGTCGGGTAGGACATTAGGCAGACACTGGGTCAGTCTGACAAACTCATAGAGACTGAGAGAAGACAATAACATAATCACTAGCCCTTTCCTCAGATTGTTTTATATGATGAGTAGCCCTATCTCCAGTTAATGAATTTCACGGCGTTGGCCAAGTGATTCTCAGAGCTGGTACCACTGGAGCTCCTCAGTTGCCAATCACGTCCACCATCTCTCACCATAAGTACTTAACATTCATCTTCTAACTTTACTTGACACAACACAGCACTTCTGGTAGCATAATCAACTCTTCCCTATAGTCTTTGATATAAAAAAAATGCCGAGTGTTTCTTTGAAAGAACAACTATCTGATGTGCTTTTGACCATAGCACCTACGTCTGATGAGTTAAAACACATTTGTGCAGTTAACTCATTTTTAAATTGACACCCAAAAACAAGTTTTTCAGTATTTGGGAAATGGAATTAACTTTTTAAAATTATACCTTTAACTCTGCTATCTGAAGGTCATCGTGTTCTCTCTCTCTCTCTCTCTCTCTCTCTCTCTCTCTCTCTCTCTCTCTCGTAATTGATCCATCTTGGTCTGAGGTGTGTGTGTGTGTGTGTGTGTGTGTGTGTGTGTGTGTGTGTGTGTGTGTGTGTGTGTGTGTGTGTGTGTGTGTGTGAAAAAGCCTGATGTTTTGCTATAAATTGAATCAAGGGTGTATGGTATATATTTCTGAATTAGGAGTGTGATGCAGTTCTGTGAGGCAGGTGTTTAGGGTAGGTGTGTGAGGCAGGCACATTAAGATCTCAGAGATAAACAGTTAACCCTCACGTCCTAGCCCCTCTCTTAGTTTGGTTAATCACAGACACCTTTTTCTTTCCCTCTTATCTCCAACCTTCACTCCTCCTTCCCTCCATTCTTACCTCTGCCCCCTCTATCCTCCTCCTCTATCTCCTTACCTCCAAACTTCCCCCCTCTGTCATTTCTCCCTCCTTACCTGCGCCCCTTCATCCTCCCTTCTCTGTCATCTCACCTTCTCTTTTTCTTTCAAATTTTCTTCTTCCTCACAGTTCATAACGTTACTTATATCCCCCCCTCCTCTTTCACTTCATATTACCTTGCCCTTCACGATCTATTCTTCACTCATCTGCCCATACTCTCTGCCTCCTCCTTAACCTTAAGCCCTACTTACATCCATCCTTCCATCTTTCATTACCTTTTGCACGAAACTCACTCTGTTCACTAGCCTGTCGTGTCTCTCTTTCCTCCATTCTGTTCCTCCCTTTGTCTACCATTCTTTCCAGGAATTATCTACTTCCTCAAAACTCGATCTTCTTCTGTTCCATGGTCTTTACTGTTTTTATTTTTTAGTCTTCTGTCGGTTTCATGGGCATTCTTACTTCCTCAACAGTTAACTCAGCAGTTCCTCTAGCAGTATATTTTTTGGACTAGTTGTAATTTGGACTGATAAGCGTCGTGAATTCGTTGGGATGTAAAGAAATGGCAGAAAGTTGATTTTGGCCTTTTTGACCTCGTGTAGTCATTCTAAGCCTTGTTCTTATATGAGCTGGAAAAGAGGTAGATGTTGCAGAACCTCTCCTCCTCAAACATGCAACATGTAATTGATATCTACCCTGACAATCTTTGTACATTCGATTGCCATGAATTGTTTTAATAAGAAAACGTCAGTTGTTCATGTGCTTACTGCATCTTAATTAAACTTTATGTTACAGATAAGACAATTTTCAGCAGCTTTTGCTACAGAAAATTTCATTGCCAAAATGTAATAGTCTTTGCAAAACGTGAGGGCCACTTTAGTAATACTGGGCACAAAATCAATACAGACTAGAAAAAAATTATTTTAATTTTAGATTCATTTCACTTGAGAGGGTCTTCAGTTCATGAAAAATGCAATTCTTATTCATATTTTTTATCTCAATACATGTTGCATACAGTAGTCATCTCTGCCAGTAATATCCATTTTTCACAATAAATTTAAAACAAACAAAAATAATGATATAGGAAATTACTACTCGACATCCAGTAAGCCTCTGGACTGGGATGATTTTCTTAAAAACTAAATTAGAAATCACACTAAGGTGTGAAAAATGTTCGACCAAGTACTCGTAGAGTGCGTTCAACGATGTGTGAGTTCTGAGGACGCCTTTGTCATTTGCGAGGGAAAACAGAGGAGAAGCGGGTTCTGAAAAAAAATCTATATCACATGATAATATATATATATATATATATATATATATATATATATATATATATATATATATATATATATATATATACAGTATATATATATTATCATGAAGCATTCAATAAGGTATCATTGCTTGCCGGAATAGAAAGATTCGGCAAGCATGTTCGTTAGTTCCATGTGTTTGTTGCTTGCCGGAATCTTTCGATTCGACAAGCATGTTGGTCAGTTCCGTACGTTTGAATGTCTGTATGTCTGTTTGTTTGTCTGCACTCTACAGGTCACAGTTTTGCTCCAGTCGTTCTGAAAAAAAAGAAAAAAAGAAAAAAGAAAATCAGAAGGTAGATATACATAAACCCTGGAAACCTACTGTCTTTTTCTTATGAAAATTGGTCAAAGGCCCTGGGCTAGGAGGGGGTTGAAACCCCTCAGTGGCCGTGGGTCTGGAAATCTTTGGGACCCAGTGGCCGGCCCAGCACCATTTCTTCATATTTCGAAAATCAGTGTTTTCTTTTTTTTTTTTTTTCTTACCAGCGTCTGGCGCACCTGGTAATGCAATTTTTAGCTTCCTGAACCCATCCTGTGCTTCGCAGTGAAGTGTGAAAAAAATCGCAGAATGACTGGCTAAACACCGGTGAAAACTAAGAGGAGTGAAAAAACGTTGCGCTAAGAATTATCCACATTTTCATCCCCGAGAAATATCAATGGTTTGAAATGACAAGACATGTGTATTACAGACAAAATCAGTACATAATATGGGAGGCCACCATCTTCAATCCCATTCCAGGACTATAACCAAATTCCAATCTGACCCATCTGGCAAGAGCTCTGTTTGTCAGTTTCATTGCCGGCCGGAATCGAAAGATTCAGCAAGCATGTTGGTCAGTTATGTGTGACTGTCTGTCTGTCTGTTTGTATGTCTGCTCTCTACAAGTCACAATTTTGCTCACTTGTTCTGAAAAGAAAAAATCAAGAGGTAGATATCCATAAACCCTGTGAATCTATTGTTTTTCATCAAAATCGGTCAAAGGCCCTGGGCTGGGTGGGGGGTTGGTTCCTATACCCATCCTGTGCGTCACAAAGAAACGTAAAAAATTTTGTCAAATGACTGCCTACACGCCTGTGAAAACTAAGCAGACAAGGGGGGAAGAGGGGGGTAGGAAAGGAGGAGGGGAGTACGGGAGGGATCCATCCGGCAAGCGCTCTGCCTATGACAATTTCATTTTTAAGTTCATTATTTCCACAAGATTCCACTGGTAAAGCCGGCACCAATATAAATCCCAACTCACAGGCTTGCTTTGAGACCATTTTTGACTGCGCGTAAGTGCTCTCGTTCGCTTGCTTGCTTAACTCGATCGCTTGAACGAATGAAAAAATACACCACACACACACACACACACACACACACACACACACACACACACACACATACACATACACAAAGGAAAATCATAGGCAATCGTTGTGCTTCGAAATCATGCCAGCAATGAATTTGAAGTGCATCTTTGGAATTTTGACTTATAATTCTTCAGTGCTCATGACGTTCGGTACATTTACTTTGTGGGGAGGTCTCTTTTGTATGTCCGTTCACATTATTATCATTCTAAGCATTTCAAGAACTACACCCATTTTATTCTAATATGGCCTCAAATTGCCATCTCTCCATCTTGAGTTTTAATCTGTATCGGGATCTTAACATTCTACTGTGATGCTAGACATGATGAATTGTTACTGGTAGGATGTAGAACCACCTTATTACCTTATTCTGCTACTGAGCCATGTGGGATAAGCTGCAAAGAGATGAAAAATTATTCCTAGTAAAAGAAAAAGGGAGTAGAGTTTCTTTACATTGCCACTTGTTGGAAATCTCTTGATAGGAAGTTTATGTGATTTATATATATATATATATATATATATATATATATATATATGTGTGTGTGTGTGTGTGTGTCCGACTCTGGGCATAGGCTTCAGAGCCTGCTCTCAAGGCCCAGTAGTCCTCCTACATATCCATACACCTCTACATGTCACCACTTCGGCGCTAACACCCACCGTCCATTTTGAATACATGCTAGGGCTGTCTCATACAGGACCGGTGTATTGGTATTAGGGTATTTTTACATGTCGGCGGGTCTTCTGGTAGATCGGTAAAGTCTGCTTTACATGAAATTCAAAGCCTTAAACTGATCCCTGCCCCAGCAGGGATTTGAACCTGGATCCGGTAGGACCTCAGACCACCTCTCTACTGATTGAGCCACCGCCTCCCGCCTTGTATGGTCCAGTGCAACCTCTGACTTTAGAACGATGGATCTCAAAATGTGTCATTTTAGTACTCACCGTTTCCTGGTTAATTTTCCATGACTTCTGGCATGGTGCATCCTGACCAAATGAGAATGAACTCAACAACAATTTCCTTCTAAAAGTAATTTTCTCTAACTGACCATTTTCGGCGAATCCTTCCCTCTCATAAATTTTTATCATCGGAGTCTTCATCGGTTTCCTGGTCATTGACTAATGGACATTCGTTGACTTATTGTATTAGTTCATTCCTTATATAATTTTGCTCATCCTCCATATCATCACGAAACTCAAGTATGGAACAAAATGAATCCCGTGAGGAGTATAATTAAAGTTTGTGAAGGAAGGATTTAACCATTTCTGCTATGCTCAGTGTACAGTATCTTGAGGTGGTAGCAACACTTTTCCTCTCGCTATTCATTGTCTTTGTTATACTGCATACACACTGGCAGTCACCATTATTGTCATATTATTATTATTATTATTATTATTAAACTGCACTTAGAGATACTGATAATATACCTTTTATTTTAGTGGCAAGCCATTCTTATATTAAAACACAAACATGTGCACCGTATCCTCTCTCCACTACTACCTGAAAGAATGTGCACAAAATGATGTTTCCCAGCTGCAGTCATGGAATTTAGGGATCCTGTGCAATAAGGGAAACAGAGCATATGGGAGATGTCTCATAAAAGCCATTTGCTACAGGTAATTACACTGTACCATAAGGAAGTGATTTTGGACTCTCCCGGATTCACTAACTCGAAAAAAGGAAGCTAAAAATCTCTTCTTCTTCTTCTTCTTCTTCTTCTTCTTCTAATTCTTCTTCTTCTTCTTCTTCTTCTCTATACTTATTCAGTATCTGTCTGCCATCTCCTTTTGCCAACCCCCCCCCAGTTCTCTTTATCTTTGCACACTCATTGAAAAGGCTAAGCAAAAAAATAGATCTGTTAATATATCTTTGTGTGTGTGTGTATGTGTGTGTGTGTGTGTGTGTGTGTGTGTGTGTGTGTGTGTGTGTGTGTGTATGTGTGTGTGGATCAGTTCTGCTACGAGTGACCTGTGAAAAGTACTGCATGTTCCCGCTCCTCACTAAGGCCTAAGTGACTTTTGGATAAACGAAGAAAAGGAGGAGGAGGAGGAGGAGGAAGAGGAGGAGGAGGAGTAAGAGGAAGAGGAGGAGGAGGAGGAGGAGGAGTAAGAGGAAGAGGAGGAGGAGATGAAAAAGAAAAAGAGAAAGATTGGAAAAAAAGAGGAGTTTGCATTCATGTTCGAAGTGCTACCCATTTATAAACAGTAATATGGAAATCACAGACGGCATCAGCTTCATCTAGATAAGTCTAATCAGTGGCAACAATATTCCATCACGAAGGGACAAGTTAAGTAATTTTGTTTTTCACCAACTTTTATTATTCAATAGGTAATCAGTAGGTGTAAAACCTATTAAATTGTAATATAAAGCAAAATCTCTTTATCGCGCACGAGCTCGATGAAATAAATGGAAAATGGAACACCGGTGCCTCGCTGGCCATTATCGGAACTGGCATTATCAGCGCTGGGTGGACAGGCAGAATAAAAGCCTGCTGATTTCATCACTGGATGGAGTCTGACTGATGGAAAACAGAGAACCGCTGTTATGTCATAAACATTCTGACTGCTCTAACTGTAAACTATTATTTCAGTCTCTGTATATAGCCTAGGAATATCGGTCAGGAACACTATTTTTTAGAATAAACGTTCATTGAGGGAGGCGATGGTTCAGTCGGCAGAGGTGGCCTGCACTCCTAACTGATCCCGGTTCAAATCCCCGCTGGGGCAGGGAATAGTTTATGTATTTGAATTTCATAAGAATTGGAGTTTACTGATCTACCAGAAGACCCACCGACTTGTAAAAACACCCTCGTTAATACCAATACGCCAGTCCTATGGTACAGCCCTAGCATGTATTCAGTATGGACGGTGGGCGTCAGCGCCAAAGTGGTGACACATGGAGATGTAAGAGGACTACTGGGCCTTTGGGATATGCCCTGGGAATAGGCCCTGAAGCCTTTGGCCAGAGCCGGACACGATAAAAAAAAAAAAAAAAAAATTACCTGCCCAAAGGTGGCACTAAAGAAGTAATTTATCAGCGAATTTTTCTCAGAGAGAGAGAGAGAGAGAGAGAGAGAGAGAGAGAGACAGACAGACAGACAGAGACAGAGACAGAGAGAGCATATCTTATCCGGAAAACCCATGTCGGTATTAAATGGAAAATCAATGAACGACAAACAGTGCAAGGAGGAGAAAAATAGAAAATGGATAAATTACAAATCTGTTTCAACTCGACTTTCTCTTGCCAGAGTTATCCTTCTGCATTCCCAGTTTATTTTTATTTTTACCCTGCTTGTGAAAAATCAATATTCTGCTGTATCTGTTGTTTGTGAAGCCTTTCTTTTCAGTAGTTTTGCTATTAGCCCCCTATAAATAATCCTGCCCCTTTGATCTATTTGGTCGTTCATATGGCGTTAGTTCCTCCTCCTGTCTCGATTTTAAGCAACTTTTCCCATTTTCTCCTCATTAAACTGCATCCGTGAGGATTTTTTCCTCTTAATGTGAACACTGTCTTTTCACGAATAACCAGTTTTCTAATGTATCACCCACATCCTGCTGCAGCCTCATTACATTCTGTCAGGTGATGTCACGGGCATCTTATCCTTATTTCGTGCATGTTTATAGTAAATAGGTCCACTTAGTCTCCATATGCTTGTTATTGTTTCCGTTATCTTCCATAGTAAATTATTTTCTGTTTCTTCTACTCCACAGACCGACGAAAGAGAAGAAAGAGGAAGTGATTTTAATGGAACGCGTCACCCAGCAACCGGAAGTGTTCAGGACCCATAAAAAACACTGGTTTAGGGCTAATTTCGGTTGTGTTATCGATTTTTTTTTGTTAGTGATAAATATATTACATCCATATGCTATAAGTCTCCAGGATTCAATGAGTCTCCTCCTGTGGAGTGGAGTTGCTTAGCTTTGCTATGCGTGTTCCCCCTACTTCATCTTTCTTATTATTTTTCTTAATCCTTTCTTTTTTCTTTTCCCGTCTAACGTCGATTACTTCTAATACTTACCTTCTTCAAAGTATGCCATAGCCTGGTAGATCATACGTTGATGGATCCAGATAATTCCAATTCATTACAACTTCTGGTCTGACATTCCAGCGGTATACGTTGGTCAGCTTAGAAAGTGACTGACGTTATAATGGGAGATTTTCCTGGAGGCCGTCGAGCGTGCCAGACAGCCTGATGGTAGGTGACAGGAAAACGTCGCCGCAGAGTGAGTCTGCGCGTTTTAGAAAGTGCGAAGTTTATGTTCAACAACAAACAAGAAATGATCTCGACGTAGAAATGGAGGTACTTTTATTCGTGTGTGTTGGGCAGAGGAAAAGGAGAAGAATGAAGGGAGGAATAATTTTTAGATGTAAGAAGAACAATGTGAGACAGGGGATATTGTAAATGGGATACGTCTTTCATTTTTTACATGACTACCTCTCCGTCAGCCGAGGAAACTCACATATTCCAGATGTCACGCCTATTATTTATTCCCTTCCCTCTGTTTGTAAAGCGTAACCGGATTTGGCAAAATAAAAAGAAAAAAAGAATAAAAATAAAAATGAAAATAATTCTGATTCCCATCTTGAATCAGAAACCAATCTCTTGGGTTCCAGTAGCATCAATATCCTTGAGTATTATGTCAGATATTCTTGCTGCCTGTGTAATAAACTATGTAATTATACAAAACAGCAGCTTAATTTTGCCTCGGGGTTTGCTGATACGAGTGTTCTGAAATTTAAATTACAGATAAAAGTCAGCTTTAGACAGGCATAGAAAAATGATATCTTTGTGCTATCCATGGCACCTTAAAGATTACGATAAGCCAGCAAACTTCAAACTCCTCCAAACATTGCACGATGAAGACATCAAAAAGTTGTCACCTTTTTGTACATTTTTTACCCTCTAACATGTAACAGTATTATTGCTTCTTTCAGGAAGCCTGAGACAATTTTTAATTTTATTTATTAGCCTTTCTAACACACACACACACACACACACACACACACACACACACACACACACACACACATAGATAGATATATAGATAGGTAGATAGGCAGATAGAAAGATAGATAGATTGATAGATAGATAGATAGATAGACTGGCTGATTGACTGATTGATAGACTGACAGATATATATTTGTATAAAATACATGTACGTATGTATGTATGTACACTAAGAACCTGCATCTACGGTGCTGCAGTTCCGGTATTATTTGTCTCTAACCTAATTATGTTTTTCGCATTTACGACAGGAAGAGGGAGTTTCTCAGTCAGACATATTCTCATGATTCCGAGACCGTGGAGATGTACTATACTTCAGTTTCAGATAATTCGTTGTAGTTGTATCAGCTCTAATTTGACATCGAAGCTCTTCACTCGTGTCGTCCTGTCATGTGTTTCTGAACAAGGGCGGCAATGGAATGTGAGAAAGAAATTCTTGAACATAGAGGAAGCAAAAGTAAATGAAGAGCTTTTTATTATTCATATAATTAAAAAACAATCTTCAATTTGTAAGCAGTGTTTCCCAGGCAGATTGAGAGGTAAAGTCTCTAAAGAAATTAGCAAATTCTGTATACACTTGCAAGCCTTGGTATTCACGTAACTTGGCTTAGATTTGCGTGAGTGAAGTGAGCGAGATAATTTAAATTTTTATTCAGAATCTACTGATATACACCATTCGCTAAATGTTACCTTGATGCCTGACTTCGACACTTATGTTCGTGTGGCTGTTCATATTTTCCCTGAGTCTTACCATCTCCACGACGTTTGTGGTACTTTTATCATTACCTTCTTTTTCCCACCCCTCACTAGAAAAGAACGCAGTGACACAAGAGAGAGCATTTTGATTCTTGACTCAGATTTGGCCCATGTCAGCAGGTCAGCCGGTATATCCTCTTCCCACCCTCCTACTAATCCCTACTGGCCACCAAGACTAACTTTTTTTTTAACTTTTAATCCCAGCGCAAACCCACCGTGTTTGCACACACATCTCTCTCTCTCTCTCTCTCTCTCTCTTTCTCTCGGCCTGGCTATTAATATTGGAGTCTTTAGCTAAGAGTTCATGGTGTAGTCCTGATTACCCTCCACCCTCTTTACATCCTTAACCCTACTTTGCCAAGCCATTTTCCTCCATCCCTCTTACTTTTTATCATATATTTTTGTTTTCTCTATATTCTACCTATTCATCCTCGATTCGATATTCACATCTTCGTTTTCCCTGCGTTTTTCTTTCATTGTCTTCCTTTCTCTCCTCTTTCACAGCATCACTCCTACCTTCTTTGTTTCTCTTTTTGAACTTTCCCCCCATTTTTCTTTTCCTTTTCTTCAGTATACACCCTTTCTTAATTGTTTTTGTTTCCTCTCTCCTTACCTTACTGTCTTCGTTCTTTCTTTGCTTCTCTCTTTATTCAGCTTCACATGTTCTTTTCTTTTCTTCAGCAAACACCCTTTCTTAATTGGTTTTCTTTTCTCCCTCCTTACGTTACTACCTTCGTTCTTTCCCTTCCCATACTCCATTCATTCTAGTTTCCGTTTCTTTTTTGGGGAGCCTCCGTCCTTTTAATTATTATTATTTTTTGCACGTGATCCTCTACCTCCCTGTCGCCCTGTTTCCCTTCCTGTTTCTCTTAATTAATCCCCACCCCCTTTTTTTTTTAATTGGCCGTTTTTTTCTCATTCCCTTGTATTTTTCTCTCCGTAATTTTTCTTTTGTTGTACTGGTCTATCAGTTATTACTCTTTCCCCTCCACTTTACCTCAATCTCAAGCTGATTTGCCTCAATTTATTACTCTACTTCCTCTGCTATTCACAACTCTCTCTCTCTCTCTCTCTCTCTCTCCAGCCATTAGCACTGGCTTATTTACCTCAGAGTTTCGAGTGGAGTCTTGATTACCTTCCTTCCTCCTTCCTTCCGTCTTCCTACTTTGCCAAATTCCTTCCCTTCCTTCTCCTTCATTCTCGTCTTTCATTTCTTTTTTACTCCTCTTTTTTATTCTCTTCCATTGTTCATTCCTCCTTCGTCCCAATATCTTTCTTTTCTTTGCTTTTTTTTCGCTTCTTCCCTCCCACTATCCATACTTTTTCGTCTCCCTCTTTGTCTTCTTATTTCCATTCATTCTTCTTTCTTGATCGCTCTCTTACCATCCATCCTTCCTTGTTTCCTTTCGTCCTTCCTTACATCCTTTGTTTTGTATTTCTTTGCATTCTGTTACATTCTGTTAATGTTTCCTTTTTTTTTCACTATCCGCTTCCTTTTTCTTCTCTTCCTAGGCCTATCTTTTGTTTCATGTTGCCTTGCTTAAGTTCCTTTTCTCCTACTCTTTTCTATCATTCCTCGGGACCGCCCTTCGTCATGCTCCTCCTTTTACCATTACTTTCACGTACATGTTTCTGTCCTTAATTTATTTTCCATTCCACTTTTTCGTCCGTTAATCGTCCTTTGTCTCCCTTCCTTTTCATACTCCTCCTTCTTCCCTTCCTATGTCCCTCCATCGACTCTACTTTGCCTCTTCTTTACACATTCTCCTTTGCTCTCCTGAACTTCTCCACCTCTCTCTCTCTCTCTCTCTCTCTCTCTATACGTTTGTATAAATTCCCATAATCGATTTATTTTCACAGTTTTCCTAGCGGACCAGTGAAAGCAGTGAAATTTTCAGTACTGCCAACAAGATGCTTGAAAACAGATGTGAAAGAAAGGACATTCTAATGTAGTGAATAGCCATTGGTGTGCAGTTTCTGCTCAGTTTAATTCTCCAGAGCTGTTAAAAAGCCTTCCTCCCAGCAAGTGTTTGTATTTGGGTTGTCAAGAAAGAGAGCTTGCAGTGTATAACGAACATTGTTAACCCCCATCACCAGGGAACCTACCTCATTTTATCATTTTACTGATCAGGAAAGAGAGAGAGAGAGAGAGAGAGAGAGAGAGAGAGAGAGAGAGAGAGGGGGGGGGGGATTATGCATGCCAGGGACGGGGCAGGAGAGATGATGGAGCCCGGGAATAGAGCTGGTGGGATACGCAGGGATTTGGAAAGATTGTGATGGGATGAACGAGGAGATGCGAGAGATGAAAATAAGCAACAGTGGAGGAAGGATAAACTTGGAATGGACCGGACCCAGAGATACACGAAAAAACAAGAAAAGAGCACAGTAAAACGGGAAAAAAAAAAAACAAGAATGAATTACAAATGTCAGTTTAAAATATACAGAAAATCCTGGGTATATTTTTGGTTCTCTCTCGCTCTGTATCCTCTAAAATTTTTACAGACGCGCAGAACGTCCCAACACACATTTTTTTTACGGAGTTTCTAACCAATAAAGCAGAACAACTCTCAGGCATGGAAGGAATTTGATTACTTCAATCTCTAACCGTAGAGGGAGGACTAGAAAAAAAAAAAAATGGAAAGACGGAGGGTTTCTCAGAAGAGAGAGGAAAAATAAGAGACGACGAAGAAAGGGAAGCTAATGAGTGGGACTTGACGAAAAATATGTAGACAAAGAAAATCGAAGGAAAAAGAAGGGAGTGAATATATATATATATATATATATATATATATATATATATATATATATATATATATATATATATATATATATATATATATATAAGAATGGGAAAGGAAGGCTGAGCCAGACTGTGATGGAGGGAATGTTGGGCGTGGGAGTAAGGAAAATATTTAAATCAAGGAGGAGAGCAGGAATGTAAACGATTCGAAAGGCGAGTACTACGGCGTGAAGCAGTGTGTATTGTCCTGATATCTCTACTCCCTTCCCTCACTCTGTCTGTCTGTCTGTCTGTCTGTCTGTCTGTTTCTCTCTCTCTCTCTCTCTCTCACTTGTTCCCGCAGGAAGTGTCTGATTGCCAGCAGAGTCAGTGAAATACACATGGTAACAAGTGCCACTGGTCATGTATCTAAAAGGTCACAGATGTTTGTTGGACGATTGAAATGCTGAGGGTGAGTTCCTTGTGTGTGTGTGTGTGTGTGTGTGTGTGTGTGTGTGTGTGTGTGTGTGTGTGTGTGTGTGTGTGTTTTGTTGGGTTTGCCCTGGGTTGCTGAAATAGTTCCATTCTGTTGGACAATATTGCGTTTGTGCACTGGTTTAAGAACACCATAATCTTGACCGAGGAAAAGTGAGGGTGGAGGGTTATATCGGCAATTTCTTTAAGAATTCACTGATTTGATTAGAAGGATCTAACTCACTTTACCTTGGTCAAAGTCACCATTCCCGTTACATACAGGGGAAAGTGAGATTATTATTATTATTATTATTATTATTATTGTTGTTGTTTATTGTTGTTGTTGTTGTTGTTGTTATTGTTGTTGTTATTAATATTATTTTATTTATTCATTTAGTTTTTTGGCTTGGAGTTGACCTTTCTCAAATTTTGCGTGTTCACTGCTGGGGCCAAGACTATTTGGATCTAGCCGAGTCCAGCTACTCTGTGCGAGTTGAGCCATATCGAACACGTGAAAATTTATTACACTGGATTTGAAAAAATAAACATTCATGGCAAGGGTGCCTTGAAGATAGCCTGTTTGAGCGAATTCTTGCGTATGTGAGACATGTTAAATGTACTTTTGTGAAGAAATGTTTTGCGATCAACGCCAATCTTTTCCCGACATTCATGGCGGACGACTGCAACTAGTTTGATGCAATACATCCTTTACATTCTTAGCATATGTGTCGACCTAAAATTTACTCGACCGAGTGGTTCCTTTCCCCATGCAACCGCCTCTGTAATACTCATATAGAATAACTTGACCAATATTCGCTACAGAGTGCTAGGTTCTCCACTGGACTTTTGTGTTAGAAGCCACATGGGCCTTGCTGAACACCATACTCCTTGCGACAGCGACTCCTTTAATTATGATGACAGCATGTGCAGGAAGTTCGGAAGAGAAACACGGGGACAACCTAGGACAGCTGCTAGGACGGCAATGAATGTGGGAACAAAAGTAGAAATGAAAGGTCACAAAGCTCACCAGACATTCGTTCAGGGTTAATTATAGAGAGTGGCTTTGGCGGCTTTATCAAGTTTGTGCCTAGGAAGGGTGGCACAGGATACCCAGAAACCAGCGAAACTTCTGCCATTTCCAGCATCCAACAGGTATGGCTTTATTTGTCCCGAGGTGACGCAGGACATATTGACCTCTCACGTCAGGAAAAGTGGGCTACTTTGGTCTTGTAAGAGGGTGCAGTAGAAGGGTCGTCAGTTGTCTTCCTGGTAAAAAAAAAAAAAAAAAAAAAAAAAACTAAGAGGTAGGTAGATAAGACTAGAGCTAGGATTCGGAGTATAGCTATAATAATAATGATACAGGAACGGAAAATAGTCTGTTTCTTAGGAATGAGGATACCAACAAAACTAAGAACACCATCCATTACACAGTGTGCATGGACGACGGCCTTCATCTGAAGAGTAATGGGGCAGTGTTAATATCTGTTCAGGTTAGACTTGATGCCATGGCCCACGTACTCTCCAAGGTCTTTAGGATCACTAAGGACATTAGCATCCTCAATGATGTGCAGTTTGTAGACCATAAAAACGTCCTCTATAGGCAATCGACTTTTACCTAGATGAAGGATTGCATGTGATCAGGAGAGGAAAGCCAGTACTGGGTGACATGGTGAAGTAGGTCCTCTACAGCTTGCTAAGACCAACCCCTGTGGCGAAAGAGTTGTCCATCTGGAGACCGACTCGCTGCTGAGGTGCTTCCTGAGGAGGTGGCAGCACCGAAATAGATACTAGCAATATCTTTCTGAGCAGAGGGAGGACCAGCCAAAGTGGGCATCCAGACACCTCAAATTGCTTCAGTGGCAACATTATCAAGTGTTGTTAGTAATCGTTGACAGGACACCTCTATACCCTCAAGAACCACTCAGACCAGGGGGATGGTCAGTACTGATTGCCTCCCAACAAGTAATAATTATCAACACAATATTAATCAAAAGTCTGTTTTGGTGAGCTCAGAGCTCTATTAGTGTTTGAGAGAACAGATATAGTAGCAATTACCTAGTCATGCATTCAGGCTAGTGAGAGGAACTTTGATGAATTTTCATGTCACTCTCTCTCTCGAGAACAGTCCCATCGGAAGGGAGGAGATAGCATTGTATGTTAACGATTGTCTGGATTCCGTGGCCTGCATAATCATATCAGAGCCGGAGATAAGAAGCGAGGATCTCCTCACGGGAACAAGTGTGTAGAGAATCACTCTTGTCTACCTTTCTGCTAAAGATCTCTCTGATTACGATGCTGGAATATAATCACGTTAGTGAAATAGTTGGGGAAAATATTACGATTGTCCTCAGTGACATCATCCGAGGGTTATGCATAAACTAGAAGGCCTACCAAGTTTCCTGATGAATCTCTATTGACTCAGTGGGTGACTGAGACACCCAGTGGTGAAAAGTGTTAGATCCTGTAATCACAACTAGAGCTACGCGTTTCCAGTCTGAATGTAGAACAACAATTAGGAAGATGTGATTGTAACCTAGTTATCTTCTTGCTGTGTGTACTCATTTTCAGAGTCAGAGGTCAACAGTGTGGTACACAGGACGTAAGGAAGGTAGACTTCAGCGTCCTTAGGGAGATGTATAATGCATTAAGAAAAGTGGCGGATGGCTATCATGCAGATCACTTTACGGCACAGCCGACACTATGCCATCAAAGCCACCTGGATCGTCACTTGACACATGAGAGAGGGTGGTAACCGTTCGGGAGAAAAATGCGGCTTCCAGCAGTATTATAAGTGACAGTACAGCAGTCCAGAATGACTACATCCGCCGCTGTAGGAGGGCAAAGTTGTTTGTAGACAAAGTTAAGCATGATCAGGGACTTCGAAAAGCAATCTCATGTATGCAGAATCCAAAGAAATTCTATAGTTTCATGAATGGTAGAAAATCGTTTAAGAAAAAGGTTGCCCCATTGCATGACGCAAACAAATTTTAGCAAATCTCTGATCATGTTTTGGCAACCATTCTGAATTATACAGTAATTTCTGATCAATATTCATTAGGGAGATGGTAGGTGACATCCCGGGTCAGTTAGCCTACCATTTATGAGGTTGTGGCTCCCGAGAGTGTTCAGTGCTCCGAAGCACACGTGTCCAACAAGATGGCAAATTTAGAAGCCAACTTCCCCACTTCTGATGAGTTTCTTCCAAGAGACCTGTGAGAAGTAAACGTGATTACGTGGCTTCTAACCTGGTTGCTCTTAGTAAGTGGCTATGTACTGCAGGTCTTTCATCAAGCTGCAGAGCAACAAATACGAACCCAATTTTTTAAAAAGATCACCATTGCCTCGGAAATGACCTTCCAGTCACCCCTACGTCTGTGGCAGGGAAAGCATTGGGAGGTATAGTTAGAAAAATTGTAGATCACAAATAACAAACCGTTTTATCTGAATTAGAGTATAATTGGAGGAAGAATCATGATTATCCAAGTGGCTGATGTATTGTTTTTGATCAACGCAGGTCAAAGGATAAAGTCACATGGCAAGGTAAACTTAAGAATTTTTTTTTTCTTTATCAGATATAGACCAAAGTTTGTGGGAGGGCTCAAATCAAGGCAAGAATATAGGGGTTCCATTTTGAGAGCAAACAGTAAACGTTCAAGATTAAAGGGAAAAGTTAGAGGTCAAGGTCACAGTGCAAGATCAACACGAACAATTTTAATTTGATCTGCACCACATTAGGTTTATGGTTATGTGTCAGGCAAGAATGAAGTAATTTAATTTAAAATGCAATCGACTGAAGATGAAAGTCACAGGGGAAAATCTGATGCTCAGTCCTTAAACCCAAATGGTTACATGCGAGTTTTGGGCTATGAGAAAGCTGAAAATATTGCCACTAATTTTTTCGCAGTGTCAACGTAAACTGCGCCTACAACTAACAAATATCTTGTGAAAATAACTTTGGTTTAATTTCACGCACATGCCAAACTATGTCTTACTTCTTTTTAGTTGTAAATGTGGTAAACAATAAGCAATTGCCCAAACAGTGTAAAACGATGAGCGGTCTTCGATATCGCACTTTCTATATTTACTGCGAATTCGAATCATAACACTGTTCAGGACGTCCTTGATATTATGCTAAATCTGTTTTCACATACATATTTATCTATTTTAAACTCATTTTAAGACAATACTTCGAAAACTATCAGTGTCGATATTTTCAACTTTCTTGTAGCCCAAAAACTAGCAGGTGGCCCATCGGTGTGCAGCTGCAATCTGCTTATTGTTCTCATTGACAGTATTACATAATGCGTGATTAATATTTGTCTCTCAACATACAGCAAGTTGTGTCAACATCATCAACGTATGTGACTGCAATATATTGCCAGTTTCGTATGAATTTGTTTAAGCCTCAGAAATATTGGTAATAAAAATAAGAGTCTGTAGATCCCTTACGGTCTCCAGCAATAAGAAGTCATGGCTACAGCTCGCGGTATTGTTGGTAAGACTATCTACAGTGCAGTGTTCTCCCACAGCTCACTATGATTTAAAGGGAAGCACTGTACTTAGATGGAACAGTACGTCCTAAGTAAGCCCCGTAGGACAGTATTTGCTAAAATTTCCCTGTGCAACTCTCTCTCTCTCTTTCTCTCTCTCTCTCTCTCTCTCTCCTTTAGTACTACTTTATTCTCTTCATGCATCATTGATCTTTTTTTATCCTTCTATTGTCTGTCAGATTCCTGTTTATCTGTTCCCTGGAGTGGACGAATAGTGAGAGATTGTGAACTAATTATCTTTCTTGTAATTGTTGTTGATTTTGTTGTTGGTCGTGATGATGATAATGTTGTACTTGTTGCTTTTAGTATTATTCTCGTTCTTATTACTACTGATATTGATCTTTAAATGGTGGATTCTCTGGTTCCATCAGACTATAGAGAATCATTAATGAGGAGAGATGAGTTAAGGATAAACCCACAGCCTCCTTTCCCTGCCTCATTCATAATTCTTTACTTTCATGTGAGCGGTTTTGCATCTGGGTGAGATCCTTAACCATTTATCGTATTTCACTACTGTTTTGACAACGTAAAACGAAGACAAGTCATAAAATAGAAGTATTAAAGGGAGAAGAACAAGGAGACCAAAAACTAAATAGATGTTCAATGGTTAATTGCATGGAAAGTGGAGGTAAGGCATAACACCCACATCTTCCCCACACCACCCACTCCTTCCTTACGCACCCTTTATCCTCAGCACAAAACTAACCCCTTCCACATACCACCCACACCTCCCTCACACCTTCTACATGCTTTCAACACCATCTAGACACCACCCACATTTAACTTACACCACCCACACTTTCCCTATGCCAAACACAGCTTTAGCACAGCACACAACACTCCCAGTTCTCACACCATCGATACCTTTCCCTACCAGTCTCCTGTTACATGAAAGACAGTTGGTTCACACAGCCAATATCCATCAAGCATCATCCCATCATTACCATAATGCTCAATCACACCCAACACCTGATACACGCAGTTCAAACTCTACCCATTGACGTAATCATTGTCGAGTATTATCCATCATTATTCCATGGAACCAATCGGCACATATCGCACACACACACACACACACACACACACACACACACACACACACACACACACACTGTATGTTAATTCTCTCTCCTCATAACATTGATTTCCGCTGGATTATTTTTTTTTCAAGTGTGCTCTGTCTGTTTGAAAACTCTCTCTCAAATCTTGACAAAAGGTCTTTTAACCAAGCACGCGATCCAGTATAAAGGACGTGGGAGGAATAAATGACGTTATTTATTTATTTTTTTTTATGTATACTATCACATGATCCGCTGCCGGTAACACCCTCTTGGAGTCATCCCCCATCCAGCCTATTCTCCCCCGTGGACCTATATTCCTTCATGACCCATTTTTCTCTAAGAACATATTTTCTCCTTGATGTAATTTCGTCCATGTGTCATAAAAGACTTAGAAATAATGTCATAAAAGACTTTGTAGTAACTTGTAGAGAAGTTTTGTTGTTTAGTTGTCACTCTCGATTCCTTGTAGTAGGAATTAAAGATGAATACAGTGAGTTGATCTTAATTTATTATCTTCAGAGAAATCTAAGTTGAGCAGGGTATGTCTTACAGAGACAATATAATAAGTAAGTCTAGTTGAGCCCCTCTTTCTCGTTCACTCTCACCACTACCTGTCGGTTCAAATGCTAGCCTCCTTTTGCCTCCGCTTCCTAAATTCTGGTGTAGCAGGGGTCGTGTCACGTGTGTTATACTGTGGTTGGAAAGTTCTAGAAGCCTTTGTGTGAGTATGTGTGTATGTGTGTGTATGGTCACGAGACGCTGTCGTGTGCCTATAAAGCATTCCTTGAGTTAAGAGTGTGTAAGCATGTTTAGCATTGCTCGATTCTCGCAGACACAATACCTTCTTATCATCTGACTTGCTGCTTCTATCTGTCTCTCTATCTATCTATTTATCTATTATGATTTGTAATTATAATATGGAGTCCTAACATATGCTCAGCCACGCCGCTGAAGGTCCTCCGACAGCAATCATCATTGACATATGCTAATCTATTAGTACATAATATTGATTATAATATTGTATACATATAATATTCATAGTAAATTGCAATGATCAAGTAATATTACATTTTAAACAAGTTGTATATATAATTGAACAAATGCAATGGTTGTTGTATGACATTTTGTAAGATGTGTATGTATAACAGACATACGCATATAATTGTGCAATGATAATACTGCTAGGTTATTACATTACATATTGAGTTATCCCTTTAGTAATGTCTAATATTTCACCTAACTTGTAAGATGATTCTAGTAATACTGAATTGTGGTAATACATAATTGTAACATTGTGAATTGTTACATAATTGTATTGTAATTGTTACATTGTAGTAATACATAATTGTAACATTTTATGAATTGTTACATAATATTGTGGTAATGCATAATTGTGTTGGCCTTATAATTGTAGTTACATTTTGTTAATGCAACTGTTACATAATTGTGTTGGCCTTAGAATTGTAGTTAAGGTTAAATAAAAGTTACATCTTGTTAATGCAACTGTTACATAATTGTTACATATTGTTTGTAGTTACATAATTGTAGTTAAAGTTACATAAAAGTTACGTCTTGTTAATGCAACTGTTACATAATTGTCACATATTGTTTGTAGTTACATAATTGTAGTTAAAGTTACATAAAAGTTACATCTTGTTAATGCAACTGTTACATAATTGTTACATATTGTTTGTAGTTACATAATTGTAGTTAAAGTTACAAAAAAGTTACATCTTGTAGAGTCTCGCCTGCTTTTGTAGAAATTCACTTTTGATTCGGAGACGATGTCCGTAGTTTCGCTTGCCACCAAATAATGTCATAAAAGACTTTGGAATAATGTCATAAAAGACTTTGTAGTAACTTGTAGAGAAGTTTTGTTGTTTAGTTGTCACTCTTGATTCCTTGTAGTAGGAATTAAAGATGAATACAGTGAGTTGATCTTAATTTATTATCTTCAGAGAAATCTAGTTTGAGCAGGGTATGTCTTACAGAGACAATATAATAAGTAAGTCTAGTTGAGCCCCTATTTCTTGTTCACTCTCTCCACTACCTGTCGGTTCAAATGCTAGCCTCCTTCTGCCTCTGCTTCCTAAATTCTGGTGTAGCAGGGGTCGTGTCACGTGTGTTACACTGTGGTTGGAAAGTTCTAGAAGCCTTTGTGTGAGTATGTGCGTATGTGTGTGTATGGTCACGAGACGCTGTCGTGTGCCTATAAAGCATTCCTTGAGTTAAGAGTGTGTAAGCATGTTTAGCATTGCTCGATTCTCGCAGACACAATACCATCTCATCATCTGACTTGCTGCTTCTATCTGTCTCTCTATCTATCTATTTATCTATTTATCTATTATGATTTGTAATTATAATATGGAGTCCTAACACATGAACCTATTTTCCTGCTAGTCTAAAAGCATTTTCACCCACGGACTTTTTCCCCAATGAATCTCCTTTCTCTCAGGAATTTGTTTCTCACATGGACCATTTTTCTCACTAATATTCTCTATGAACTTAGTTTCCTTCCTGGATCTGTTTTCCCCTATGGACCTATTCTCTCCATAAACCTCTTTATAAAATATCCTGCTTATTCCCATGGACATATTTCATCCACTGAACCTATTTCTCCCGAAAACCTTTTTATTACTTTCTTTACCCATTCCATATATGTTTCCATTTGGTCCAATTTTTATAAAGGACGTATTCCTTGAGGGACCATCTTTCTCACGTTGACCTTTTTCTGCTATGGACCTACCCAACCCAGCCACCAACTCCCAACTCACTCTGCCCACCCACCCATCCGCCTGTCCATCCATCCCACCCAGCCCACCTACCCCAGTCACCACATCCAGCCCACCTACCCCAGTCACCACATCCACCCAAATAATTCCACGCACCCAAACATGCCTGTCCACACACTTGGCCCACCAACTTACCGCACTCACCGACCCTCCCACCCTGCCCACCCAACCCACCCTCCCACCTGCATACCAAACCACCTTCCCATCTGCCCATTCACCTCACTCACTTTGCCCACTCTACTGTCCACCCTCCTACCCACCCACCAACCTTGAACCCACCCACTCAATCACCTAGTCCCACCACCAGGATGATTTACACACACACACACACACACACACACACACACACACACACACACACACACACACACACACACACACACACAGGTGCACAGCTGCTTTTAGAGCATGTGTTACTGCCACTACGAACCTTCCAATGAGTAGAGCTGAGGAACTACTCACATTAACGTATTGTGCATGTGTTGCAAAGGGCTATTTTTTTATTGGCCCATTGTCCGGTACTCTGGGGTGTTTTCTACCTGTATTGTAAAGAGCACAGTGCTCATTCCCCAAGGAGTCTTTACTTTGTCCTGTGGTACATTGCCTCTCTTGTCTCAGTAATTGTTTTCTTTAAAGCAAGGCATTCCAGTGCTTTCTGTGTTGCTTTATCTCACCTGCTGCTTTGGTCTCACATTTATTCATTGCATCAGCGTCAGGGTCACATACAGTACTGCCGCAGTGGCCACAGTGTGTACCAACACATTGTCATTATGGCCAATGCCTCGAGCTGCTGCTATGCAATACGTACACCACATGGTTGACTCTGGTACTGACCAGCGTAGTACTTCTATATTAGACAATACAGCATTTGAAAAAGTCATTCTTGATTCTCAGTCCCAAACGATTATTTACTATATTTTGGATTAAAAACCGGACACATACGTTGGAGACAAGCTTGAAATAAATTAATAGATAAATCAATACCTACAACGTCCCATATATCCCTAACATCACACAGAGAATCAGGCTGGACAGCTCGGCTCTGCTCCAGACACGAAGCTGAATTGGAGCCAAACCATTTAACATTCCACCTCGGCTTGGCTTACTCACCAGTCGCCTTCCATACCGACCTACCTCAGTCACGTCGCATAAATTCTTCTGTTGTGGATTATTTCATTCAAGAATTGTGATGAGCTATGCATTCACAGCGATTACTTGCCTTCATGATCACTCGATATCCACAAGTCTCTTTAGAAAATCCCATTCACGTTCACACGAATAATGATTAAGTTCGCAGAGCTCTCTCCCCTCCAAAATACTAACTCCTTCCATTCGTTGATGTGTTTTTCTTTCATTCTTACTGTTTTCAGGCAACAATCTTCAGTTTTGGTAAGGTCACCAGTAGTTAAGCGATTACTGACTGGTAATTACCCCTGTAATTCGAGCTGTCCCCAATTGCATTACATCTTCAGAACATAGCAAAAATAAACTAAGGCAAACGTTACCGACTGAAAGAGAATAAGTCCATAATGAAATGGAATAATCCCAAGTGTTTATTTCGATAAAATTTTTGCAAGAGGTAGACATAAATAATTTCTAGTTAACTAAGCACATAAACCATTCATTTTCCACAACTTCCCATCACTCATATTAAGGGACAATAAAAATATTCTAGCCCAGATTATATCACTGTAAACATGATTTGTGAAGGTCGATGTAAATGGAGGGAATGAAAGTACATTAGTGAAGGGGAGGGGGAAAACGAGGCCACGTTTGAGAGGAAGGAAGTAAAATCATGTACGGCAAGGAGTGGGGAAGGGAGATAGGCAACTTTAGAATGAGAGGGAGGAGAGAAACAAGTGTGAGAAGAGGGGATAATGTAACTTTATCTTATATACTGAAGGCGAGAGAAAAGTTAAGCAGCAAGGGAAGTAAGTGTATTGTATATGAAGCAGGCAGTGTGAGAGAGAAATGTTGAAGGACTACTTGTTACGGGAGTCTGAAATGCTCAGTCAAAAATCAGTAAACAATCACCCATAACTCTGCCATTGCCTAAACAACACTACCATACTCTGCAACCATCATGATTATATCATTTTCCCATAAATCCTTGTTCCTTCAAGTAGAGAGTGGACATCATTAAACCTCCATATAATAATGTTCTCTTTACACCGTTTTTCCATGATTATAGCTAACAGATTTGGCACAGTTTTGGGGAAGTGACTTGCATTAAAGGGTTTAATAAAGTTATCTTAATCCCCCTGATTAAAATCGTCTACGGGTACCAAGAATCTACTACTTTAGACGACATGGTAAGATAAAGGTTAAGTACAGTGGTTATCTGCCGTAACGAAGTTTATGTACTCGCACCAAGAACTGAAATAAGGACGTGGACTGTAAGGAGACAGTTGAGTTTTGTAGTCTACGGAATTGTCTGGTATCTTCCTGGTCAGTTGCTGACCGTCATACAGGTTCACTGGTCCAGTAACCCGTAAAACACTATCGCCATTAATGCCATTAACGTCGAATGCAATAAAAGTTTTACTAAGTTCAGCCCCTACAAAATTCTTTAATATTTTCCCACCCCGTTAATCCTTCTCTCTATTTTTTAATCATTTATTTCTTTCCATCACTTACTTTCATTTTACATTTTCTGGGTTTTGGTCTTATTTTCCTTACCAAAAATATATCCTGATCATACTGTTTTTCCTCTCTTCTAATCATATATTTTAATTTACCAGTACACTAGCCCTCTGTGAGACAGCCCTGGCATGTATTCAGTATGGACGGTGGGTGTTAGCGCCGAAGTGGTGACATGTGGAGATGTAGGAGGACTGCTGGGCCTTGGGGATATGCCCTCGGATAGGCCCTGAAGCCCTTGCTCAGAGTCGGACACACTGAAAAAAAAATGAAATCTTTCTTTTTCGGTTTCACCTCTCCCCATCTCTTCATCTCCCCATCTTTTCATCTCCCGTCTACTGGCCTCCCATCCTGGCTGCCATTCACAACAATACCCTTAGTTTTATGCCAGTTCTTGTACTAATCCTTCCAGTGACGTTATCTCGTCATTATTCTCGCGTCTCTCATCCAATGGTTTTTCACCCCGCCCTGCTCTGTCTGTCTGTCTGTCTGTCTGTCTCTTCTCTCTCTCTCTCTCTCTCTCTCTCTCTCTCTCTCTCTCTCTCTCTCTCTTCCTCCTCCGCCTCCTCCCCCTCCTCCTCCTCCTCCTCCTTCTCCTCTTTCTTCTTCTCGTTTTGTTTCTTCTTTTTCCATTCTATATATTTTCTGCTTCCATATTTTTCCTTCAAGCCCACTCTGCCCGTACTCATAGTTGCTTCCTACATTTCTCATCATCTGCCTTCCTCCTTTCATAGTCTCCTCCTGTCCATTGGTTTCTCTCGTTTGCCATTTTGCTATACTAAATCAACATCATTTTTAACTTTAGAGCATTTTCTATATCTCTTTATCCTCATTTTCGTTCTTTTCCGTCACTCATTTCCTATGTCTGTCTGTCTGTCTCTGTGTGTCTGTCTCTCTGTCTCTGTCTGTCTGTCTGTCTGTCTGTCTCTTTCCTTATGTCTGTCGCCCCGTTCTTCTAGGGGGATTGTCAGCACCTCCATGTTGGTTTCCCTGCCTCTCATATCAAACCTTTTGTGTTTTCGCCCTCGCTTTTCTCCTCGTCTCCCTTAATATCTCAACTTCCCTCTTCTCCCCCTTCCTTTCCCTCCCGTAACCCTCTCCTCCTACCCCACTCTTTTCCTTTCTCGCTTCCCTGAGTAATCTTTAATCTCCATCTCCGTGTCCTCTCTTCCTTTCCTCCTTTTTATGGCCGCATCTCTTTTCCATTCCTTTCTTCCTCCTCTTTTTTTTTTTCTTTTTTTAAATTTAGTTGACCAGGTATCTTTCCCCCGGATTTCTAGTTCTCTTTTTGCTTCCTCCTCCTTCCTTCACTTCCTCTCACTCACCCTCAGCTCCTTCATGTCACCCTGAATAAATATCAAAAAGAGATTAGAGGCACTAGAATAGATGCAGGGAGATAAGAGAGAGAGAGAGAGAGAGAGAGAGAGAGAGAGAGAGAGAGAGAGAGGATAACCCGCACTCAGCCTTTTTGCTACTCTCCTACAATCTTGTCTTAAGTGTCCCAAATGGTGTTCTTTTGTGCCTTTGTGTTTACATTCACCTCTCCCTTCATCCCAGTCACTGCCTCTCAATATACTCCTCTCCCCCAGTGCTGTCTCTCATCACATTCCCATTCTCATCATGCTGGGTTTCCTTCCCCATAATCGTTCATTTTAATCTACACGATCTCCAGTAATAAGCTCCCCTCCTCCATTCCACTAAGTGATATTATATTGGGTGTTGCTGGGCCACCTCTGCCAGCGTTTTTAATGTTTACCAAGCATCATTTAATTATTTCCTACTCCCACTCCAACACCCACACCCAGACTATTAGACTGACATAAGATGCCGTGAGGTGAGTTTGGAGTGGACTCTTTTAAGTAAACGGACTTTATCTTGGCCCTCATTCCTAACTCATTTCCAATTCTATCCCTTCCAGGCCTTCTCTCCATCTCTCGTATCGTCTCTATGCTTCCTGTTTCCATTCTTTTTCCATTTTCTCCTATTCTCTTCTTGTGTCTTCACCTCCCGTCTCCTGGATTTCCGTTCCGCCTGTCACTTACCATAATGCACTTATTTTTATTCCACCCATCACGCTGATCTTCCCAGTGTCGTTCCCTCATAATTATTTTCATACTTCTCTCATCCCCGACTTCTGCACACCCCTCCCCCACTCTTTATGTCTGTCTATTAATCTATTTTTCTAACTACACAAAGATAGACTGATAGGTAAATACACACACACACACACACACACACACACATATATACAGTGTATATATATATATATATATATATATATATATATATCAATCCCTGTGGCACCCCACGGGATGCATAGGGCCTCGATGAACTCTCTCCACCAATATTTGTCTCTTACCATCTCCTTCAGGTCCCACCAACACTCCTCTCCTGCTTCTCTTTTCATTGTCCTCAACCAGGTTTCCCTCGGCCTACCTCTACCTCTTCTTCCTCTAGAAGTCTACTCTGGCACATCCTGTATTAAGCCGCCTTCTTTTCTGTATATGTGCCTCAGCCACTTCCAGCGAGACAGTCTCACATATTCATTAACTGGTTCCACTCTCGTAATATCCCTTACTCTCTCATTTGTAACTCTGTCTTGCCACTTCTCAGTATTTTATTCTCAAATCCTAATACTTTTTGATCTGTTGCAATTGTACTGTACCATGACTCATGTCCATAAATCAAAATTGGTCTAACTATATATATATATATACATGCATACATACATATATAGATAGATAGATAGATAGATAGATAAATATAAATATATATACCGGTATATATTAAAATTTTTATATACATCTATCTTCCTATCTATCTATCTATCTATATATGTATGTATGCATGTATACGTACTGTATATTTTTCCTTTTCTATCTCTCATTACGCGGTCCTTCAAACACATTACTAATTTTTCCTCTCCTCATCCTTGTCAGCATTTTTACTAATTTCCCTTCCATTCATGTCTTATATACCTCTTGTGCATTCACCTTGTCTTCTATTCATTCTTCATTTTAGCTCTGCTTCCCTTTCCTCCTCCATCCCTCGTTCTGCCTCATAACCTCATCCTCCCGCCCCATCCCTTACCACTCGCTCCACTGCGTAGTCCTGAAGCCTGATCTCCGTGTCTCTTCCTCCTTCCCCCCTTTTCTTGACCTCCACTCCTTTCTTCCTCATTCCTCTTTATTGTTTTCATTTAATTGTCCAGGTAACTTTCTCTCGCTTCTCCTATTTCTCTTTACGTTTCCTTTTCCTTCTCTCACTTCCTTTCACTCACCCGCAACCGCGTGTCATCTTGAATCAACATCAGAGAGATGAGAGGCACGAGAGTAGATGCAAGGAAATGAGAGAGAGAGAGAGAGAGAGAGAGAGAGAGAGAGAGAGAGAGAGAGAGAGAGAGAGAGAGAGAGAGAGAGAGAGAGAGAGAGAGAGAGAGAGAGAGAGAGAGAGAGAGAGAGAGAGAAACGGGGGGAAGGGGAGATTATCTTACATCTCTAAAAGTAAAAAATGGCGTGGAGATAATCAAGTAGGAGAAGTTCGAGGGAAGAAGGCAGGGAGGATGGAGAAAGAAAAGGTCTGGAACAAAGAGGGAATAGTGGCTTAGCTGGTACTTGAGCAATAGAAACAAATGCTGAATGAAGGGGCCGTTAGGGAAGGTGATAGAGGTAAGTAAACATTAACGTGGAAGCAAAATTGTTGAAATTATCTGAGAAGAAACTCAATTTTTCCCCGGAGCGAAATTTTCCCAGTGAATTAGCCCGTTTCACAGAAACCAGAATGCCCAGTGTGAGCAGCACTTAAAATAATACGGATGGCCGGAGAGAAACAGAAACATCAAGAAAAGGAAGAAAAGGTGAATTAGGCCTCAGAGGAAAAACAAAATGAGAACAAAGGAAAAGGATATGAGGGGAAAAGAGACATGAGCAGTAATAAAGCATAGGAAGGGAGGGTAATATAATATAACATGAAGAAAAAGAAAGAAAGATGGAAAGAATAATGACGTGAAGAAAAAACACACTTCAAAAGGGAATGCAGCAGGAGGATAAGGAACCTAGGACAACCAGATCAGATAAGAAAGGAAAGGCGAAGGAGAAATAAGATGACGGAAGAAGTTGGCAATGTAAAAAGTTCATGCTATAAACGTGGCATCAATGACGTGAACGGAACGGAATGAGGACACTGAAATATCGCAATATCTATATCTATATCTATATCTATCTATCTGTCTATCTAGCTAGCTAGCTAGCTATCTATATATGGAGCCTCTGTGGTACAGTGGTAAAGTGTGCGTTTTCGTGCACTGAAGAACGAGGGTTGGCGCCCCGCCAGGGTAATAAACTTTGGGAGCGTTCTTCTGCCCACGTACTGCTTGGCGGGCATCAGGGATGCTGTGGTTGAACCAGTGTCGCATACTATAAAGTATGCTTGCACCCAGTCGGCTTGCGCGGGCCGATTACACTTGGTTCACAGACTACACGCACATCCAAAGCCACTCCAACACTACAGTTACACTTACAAGCACTTCTCACCCTACATACAATCTCTACCAGACAGCATAAGCCATTTGGTAGAGATACATTGGCTGTATCGTCCCCACTTCGGTAGGGATAGGCTAGTCCTGCAGTGGACACTTAAACGGCTGATGAGATTACATATATATATATATATATATATATATATATATATATATATATATATATATATATATATATATATATATATATATATATATATATATATATATATATATATATATATATATATATATATATATATATATATATATATATATATATATAGATAGATAGATAGATAGATAGATAGATACACACACACACACACACGTACGTACGTGTAAATACGCACTGCACCATATGCAGTGAGCGTGGACAGCGAAGGGAGAGGGAGTGAGAGAGAAGGGAGAGAGTGAGACAATGGAGAAACCTGGAAGAAAGAACGAACAAGAGGAAAATGGTTGAAGTACAAATAGAAAAGAGGGGAAGATGAAGGACGCCTGGAATAGAATATTGAAAGAAGAAACATTGAAATAAAAACTGAAAACAGTGGGAAGAAACAGAACATTGAGAAGCGAAGTCAGGAGATATGGAAATTAGGAGAAAATGGGAGAGAAAATGGAAGGGAAAGGAACTGGAGAATGATAGACTCCAAAGTAAACGAAAACGGAAAGAAAATAATAAGTAAAAAGGAAAAGCTGAGAATATAAAATTTTTAGTTTGATGAAAATGCATACCCACTGAGATGAGAGGAGGTTGAGGGAATTAAAGTGCTTGGAAAAAACAAAGAATGAAATGGTGTAGGACGAAGGAATGAAGCATAAGCCAGGAAGACGGCGAAAGATAAAATTGGCATGACGTCCATGTAGATAAATTCACAGGCAAAGAGAGAGAGAGAGAGAGAGAGAGAGAGAGAGAGAGAGAGAGAGAGAGAGAGAGAATTTCATATGTAATTTGATTTAAACCAGAACCTATTTCATGTCTGAACTTTCTCTCTCTCTCTCTCTTAACATACTGTATTACTCTTCCATTCCTTCACTAATCCCTTCTCTTATTCTCCCTCATCCCTCCTTCTCTGTACCGTTTCCTCTTTCCCTGTCTCTTCCGTTCGTCTCATTATCCTTTTTCCACGTTCCCTCCCGTTTTTTCCCGTCACCTTCCCTTCTTCATTGTCCTTTTTCCTCCTTCGTTGTTTGCTCACTCTTCCCTTCCCCTTATAAATCTTCAGTGGTATCCTGAGTTACTGATATTTAGCACGCGATCCTATTATATCTTCCTGGCCCCTTCATTTCTATTCCTAATATCTCTATCACCTTCTTTCCTTGTTTTTGAAGCCTCTCTCTCTCTCTCTCTCTCTCTCTCTCTCTCTCCCTCCCTTTCTCCTTTCTTCCTTATTTCTCATTTATTTTCCTCCCTTCTTCTGTCCGTTTTACTTTCCCTCTCTCCCTCCGTTCTTACTTTCCATTCTATATCTCTCCGTACCTCTCACTAACTGCAGTATAAAGGACTCTGTTTTAATGATTAGTGAACTGTCTTAATTAACTGGCATTATCATCCATTTCAAAATATTTTTTGGTGCCATGAATGTCTCATTCAACCAGGCAAAATATAGGAAGGATCAGACTTTGACGATTATTTATCTAGCTTTCAAAAACAATTATGGATCATGTTATGTCACTTAATACACAAGTACCAGAACGAAGCTTGAGCTTACTGTATAACTGTATAACACAGCCTACATTGTTGTAGTAGGGGAAAAAATTGCATAGTGTTGCTTATGCTATGATTCCATTTATACCATACAAATTCCAGTTGAAGACAGCGTCTATAAGAAGTATATGATAAAGCCCATTTAGTTGCTGGAATAGTTACAATGCATGGAATAGCTTCGAAACAGTACCTCCACTGCAGTGAGTTGAATGGGCTAGGAAATTATTCATCAGAGTATTGTACACGAGTGTGCAGCCTACATATTATTTTGTAAGTGATGATGTAGCACAGACTAATGTTAACCATACGGTACTACATTACCGTTCATAACAATACGACCTGTACCATACATTGTAAAAACTGTATAATAACATATATATTAACTGCAGATGTATTATGACCACGATCAATGGTATAAGACAGTTTTGTCATGGTTCAGTAGCCTGTACATTAATAATGACGCCATGATAATGCATATACGAAAATCATAGGGTCTTGGAAAACTATTCTAGTAAAATTTACATAAGTGTACAAAACGCGGCTTATATAGCTTAACTAGAAACCACTCAGAACGCACGTACCTCCGCCAATGCCATTACCATTAAAAAGGATCCAGATGCGGATCTGTGGATATAGGATCTGGATCAGCTCCCAAATTTAATCAGTTCTTTCTTCGGCCATGGCCCACCTTTTCACAAAATTTCATTGAAATGCATTGAAAACTTTCGGAGATATTGTGTGGGATACTCCGGATCCGCTCTCGGATCAGCCCCCAAATATAATCATTGTTTCCTTGGCTCATGGCCCACCCTTCCACAAAATTTCATCAAAATCCGTTCAAAACTTTTTGAGTAATCGCGGATCCGGATACGCCCCCAAATTTAATCAATTCTTTTTTTGTCCATGGCCCACCTTTCCGCAAAATTTCATTGAAATTCATTTGAGAACTCTTGGAGATATTGTGCTAGATACTCCGGATCCGGCTTCGGCTCCACCCCCAAATTTACTCATTTCTTCCTTGACCCATGGCCCACACCTCCACAAAATTTCATCAAAATCCTTTCATAACTTTTTTAGTATTCCTGCTAACTGACAAACAGACAAGGAAACAAACAAACAAACAAACAAACGCCTATCTCTTTGGCGGAGGTAATGGCACCCATAGATATTGTATAAATTTCAAATATTTATTGCCAAGGATCTTATGCAGCTACCGACTATTTTTGTTCTGGGGGTTGTTAATATATTTTAATTGTTTTGAATAGTAAATTCACGATACAGAATAATAAAATAAGAGCCAAACACTGCTCAAGGCCGACTTGAGCCCACTCGGAGGCGGTTTGGGCTTGAGAGCAATAACGCAGCCTGTGAGAGGTTAGAGCCTGGCTTCTGTATATTATTATTTTTTTTATTTTTATTTTTTTTATTTTATTTTTTTTACTGGCGCGTCTCAAGTCTGACTTAATACTGACTCAAGATCTTAGTCCGGCTCAATCTTTGCTATTACATTTGGCCTTGGAATCTGGTGACTTTAGATATGGTAAACAAAACTCATATAATCTGACACACACACACACACACACACACACACACACACACACACACACACACACACACAGTGTTAAACTGTGTGTATGTGTGTGTATACGTGTGTGTTTGTTCCTTGTGAGCATGACTGTGAGCGAGTTGGTATGCTGGCAAGGAGTCTCATACCTTACTCTCCAATATCCTTGCTCTGCCCTGTGCCAGTAAAATTTTTAGATTCTCATAAATATCTGAATTCCGATCAGTGTTCTTGTATTCCGCTCAACATTTATTGACCCATAAAATGCGAGTCTATAAGCTGAATTACGACATCAGCAGCTAAATAAAATTTTTGAATGTATATCCATCTATCTATCTATCTACACACACACACACACACACACACACACACACACACACACACACACACACACACACACACACACACACACACACACACACACACACACAAGTATTCCAACATGGTTACAGTAGTGGAAAAATTGGGTATACTCTGTCCTCTGTGCTTCTCTCCTCATTCGTGTTTTTCTCCACTTTACTCCTGTCTTTTTTCAAACTTTAATTTTCAGTTCTATAATCCACCCCAACCCTCTCTCTCTCTCTCTCTCTCTCTCTCTCTCTCGTGCGGCTGACCCCCCGGATATATCAGAATTTTACCACTAATGCATTCCATGTGATTAGCAGAGGCAGAAAAAGACAAATAATTGAGGATTTTGAATACTTGTGTCCCACGATTCTCCCTCTGCGTACAGTTTGCTGATATGACGGTAACATGGCCTAGTATGTGGGTCTAAATTGGAAAATACTGCTAAAAATGGTAATACTCCCTTTTCGCTACTATATTCTCCTTTTCCATCAGCGCTCCACCGTGACTTCCACCCAACAATTTCCTTTATTTATGATCTCTCTCTCTCTTGTGGGGAGAAAACTTTGGCAAAATCTTTCTCCCTTTCATTTTCCAGCTTTGTAAATTATTGAAAGGAAGGAGTTCAATTTTTCTGTGCTTGAGCAGTGAGGGAGAGATGACTGAAAGAGAACGTGGCAGAATAAGTGGAGAAACAGAGAATGAGACAAGAGGGTAAGAAGAAGAAAAGGAAAATGAAAAATAGGGATGGTTAACTGAAGGAGAAGAGTCAGTAGGGAAGAAAGAGAAAGGAAGAAGTAGAAGGGAAAATAAAAGAGGCAAGGATGACTAAAAGAGAGAGAGAGAGAGAGAGAGAGAGAGAGAGAGAGAGAGAGCACTTTACGGAGAGCCACTGGAGGAATAAATCGAACAAACGCAGCAAGAGCAGATAACACTATGCCTAAATCAGATCTTGGTAGTCCCTTAATTTATCCTGGCTCCTACTCCTTCCTGTCTTTTCTTTTTTATCATTTTTTAACTTTAATATTTCCCTCACCGCAGTTCCTCTCTCTCCTTCTCTCTCTCTCTCTCTCTCTCTTGAATGGATAATCCCACGCGTCTCGTACATATCACAGAAAACAGATGTAAGACTATTGAGTAACTAACCGGAAATACCTATTCATCTTCTTTTCCTGTTTGTATCGTGTGTGTATTTGATGACCTCCTTGTTCGTCGTTTAATGCTATGAAAAACTAATTCAAATATTGGCAATAATCTTTTTTTCCGATCCCCTCTTCATTGCCCCTCATTTCCTTCATTCTAACTCATCAAGCATTGTCTTTTGATTGTGATCTCTCACTCAAGTGGAAACGAAAGTGAAGTAAAAATCTTTTCTATTTAATATGTCAGCGGTTGAAACTCTTATGAAACTTTTTTTTTTCGTGTAGAGGGTTGAAGTGAAAAAGAGTGAGGCAGAAAATATGCGGAGAGGGAGAAAACAAGACAGAGAAGCAGGGAGGTGGACAAGAATGGGGGACATCGGAATGGAAATTTGATGGACTGAAACATAAAGATAGGAGAGAAAAAGAGGAGGTCAGAGGTAGAAAGAAACATCACCGAGAGGTAACGGGGCAGGAATCCTTCATTCCCTTCCTTATTCCATTCGCCCCATTGCTCTTTCCTCGTATGCTCTCATGCATTGCAGTTGTTCATCGGCGGTCTGGTTATGCCACTATATGTAAAACTTCGTCCTATTTTTCCTGTTACTTTACCCTTTATGATGCTTACTCCGCTTCATTCCTCTCTACTTGTCACCACTGCTTTATCCTTTAATGTGCTTACTCTTCTTTCCGTTCGACATGTCACTTTCCTCTCCGGTCCCACACTTACATGCCATCTACCCGCAGCACTTTCCAGTTCACCCAACACAGTGTTACTAGTTCCCAGTTTCAGGCCATTCCAGATTGAGAGAGTGACGTTCCAGGGACACAAAATAGAAGGATGGAATGGCTAGGAAGGATCACAATGGAAAGCCACGAGAAGTCCTTCCTGAGCACGAGGACTCAATGTGGTAGGCTCTGAATGGTCCTGATGGCAAAATGGGTCCAATTCGTGTTCCCGAGGAGAATTGGGACAGCCAACAGAGACAGGGAGAGCTTGAGAGTAAGGTGGGATGTAGTGGGACGAGCGGTGTGATGTGGGTTGCAGGTGATGTTATAGTGTCGCAAAAGGACGGTGTGAGAATGAGGGCAGAAGGTAGTGCGAGACAAGGAGTAAAGGATAGTACGAAATGAGGGCAGAGGGTGGTGCGATAGTGGGAAGAGAGTGTTGCATGGGAGCAGGGGTGTTGGATATGTAGGAGGCAGAGAGCATTGGGTGAAATTAAAGATGGAGGTGGGAGAGAGGCGTAGACGGAGGAGTGAAATATTCAGCAAGTCTTGCTGGATGTGGAGAAATTTAGGATGCAAAAGTTGAGTAAATGTGTCCCCGCGGAAAGTGTCAAGGTTTGCGTTATGTGAATTTTACGAACTCTCAGTTTTTACTTGAATTTTAGAACTTTAGCATTATTGTTACTTGAAACTTTATGCAACTTGGGATTCTAGTACCCCATCATTGAAGGCAATACTAGAAGGAGTAACTCACATTTTGTATTCATGCTGACTAGAAAAAATGTAAAGAATGAAAAATACAAACAAATATTTATATAATTCTTAATCATGAGAGAATTAACAAAGACTAAACTTTATCATAGATGATTTTTTGTTGTTGTTGTAGGAAGGTTTTGGTACCACATTTAACAGTAATAGTTAATCAGATGTATTACATTTTACACTTCATGGCGTAGACGCTTGAGAACGGGAGAAGCTTTCTTTCATTCTTATAAGGTTTAACAAACTCCAAATCACTGCACGAGAATTATAAAGGAATTCTTTATTCCTCTCAATTAATCAATCTTCCACAGCCGTACTCCATCATTCTAGTTTGGACTTCAACTCCATTTTCCCACAGCAGTTCAAGATTATTCCCATCAGTTCTAGCATCACAGTTCTACCAGCGATTTGTGAGATATGGATAGTCTACAGTTGGATTGACAGTTTCAGTCACGCTGAGGAAGATGGTCCTGGAATGTGAGAGATGAGATAGTGAGGCGGAGATGCAGGTTCATAATGATGACAAATGAAATTGGAAACAGATATGGTTAGGTAAGTGAGGCAGCTGGTGGAAGAGTACAAAGGAGTAAAAAGAACGACGGAATGCAAAGGGAAGGAAACTCCAACAGACATAACGGTTCTTTGAAGAAATGGGAAAAACGTGAGAAAAAAAGTAAATACAATGGACCTAAATTGTTACATATGGTAAGAGAAATACATTGTAACTTATGGTTCTAGAAATTAATATAAAGACACAGACATATTACCCCAGAAGGAAAAAATGTGGCAGGGATCCAGAGTGTCACAAAAAAGGAGAACTGGATGGGGAGATTTCATTAGGAGGTGATAAAGAAAATGGAAGTATCGACTGGAGAGAAGATTGTTATGGAATCAGTGGTTGGGGGGTAGTTCAGTTCGATGCCATATGGTCGGATGGAGATGGATCATAAAAGGCAAGAAATAAATGAGTTAATAAATATGGTGTGTGTGTGTGTGTGTGTGTGTGTGTGTGTGTGTGTGTGTGTGTGTGTGTGTGTGTCTGTGTGTGTGTGTGTCTGTGTGTGTGTGTGTCTGTGTGTCTGTGTGAACCTGCTGAGTCATTTTGCCTCTGATGAAACAGACTACATTGGGTAAATGGATAGATATGCAGTTTGGTAGGTGAGAGAAAGCTGGTCAGTTGGGGTATAGGTTAATGGAGCAAATAGGTCCAATGTTGGAATATGTCCATACGGGGGGAGTCATTTGGGCAAACTGATCCAAGTTGAAATACAGGTTTAACACACAAAAAGAGGTCCATGGATGAAGCAGAATCACTGGCGAAACTATATCCACGTGGAGACTGTGTTTTCTGATGGGAAGAAAAAGGTCCTTGACAGACATTGGGTCCATGGCGAAACTGGTCCCTGTGGGAAACTAGGTGTGGGCGGGATAATAAGTTCATGAGGAAAATACATAAAACTGAAAAAATAGGTCAATGGGGAAATGGCAGAACCACAAGCCAAATATGTCTCTGATTGAAAATAGGTCCATGTATAAAATGGGTCTATAGGAGGAAATAGGTCCCTGGAGAGAGAGAGAGAGAGAGAGAGAGAGAGAGAGAGAGAGAGAGAGAGAGAGAGAAACTTAGGGGAAACTATGTCAATGTAGGAACAAGACCTTCAGAAATTATAAATGTAGAAGAGACTGACGCTTGTTGGGTGTGGCCTGAAACAGAAGTACTAACTAATTCTCATTTCCGCACTCGAGTGTCGCTTCCCAACACCCTTTTCTTCTCCCGTCTCCTTTTTTCGTCTCATAATCATGCGCCATCAACTTAATGAGACATGTCTCTCCTCTTCTGATAGTTTTTTTTTTTTTTTTTTTTTTTTACTTCGAGTGCACTCATTTCTTGGGCCTTCAAAGCACCAACACTACGGGTGCGAAACATGCTTGCCAAGTCGGTAGTTTACTTACAGAACAAGGAGCGGTGCCAAGGCAAAGCAAACCCGTCCCTGGCAGTCATTTTAATGCTGACGTATAAACACAACAGGATATGTAGTCAAAGATGTCACATATCAATTTTGGAGTAAATCGGGTGAAAATTGACGATTTTATACCCATTTGATATTTTATGTCCGACCCACCTGACATTGACTCCCCTACCACTAACTTGGGGTGACCCCTCTGATGTAATGAGTAATGTTATAGGATGCAGATTTGAAAGATGCACATTTAGGTTTTGGTTTCATGTCGATATGACGAGTTTGGAAGGAGTTATGGAGATAAAACAATTATTACCCGTCCCCGTTCTTTTTTTTTATTTTATTTTTTACAATTTTTGGGCCTACAGCCTGGGCCTTGGCCCAATTTGGCCCAAAATTTAATCAGGTGATCAGAAGGTCATATAGCCCATCATCCTTGAAATTTAAGTCAAAATCAAATCGTACCAGTAGTTTTCGCGTAAAGTTGTTAACAGACAGAGTGACAGACAGACAGACAAACAAACAAACAGACAAACCGAGTGAAAACAACACCCATCCCCAAGACCCTCTGGGACGGGGACGGGTAATAAGGTGTGTGTGCTCCAATGAATTAATGTGTGATAGCGAGTGCAGCGAGGCTTTTATAATCTTTATACTCTCAGCTCAAAAGTAGCATCGCCCCACATGGATTAACGAGCTGTAGCAAGAGGCTAGAATATGATGCTAGTCATGAAGAAGAGTTTGTTTTATCAATGAACTAGGCAAAATAAACCCTGAAGACCAAAATCACGGCCGAGGTAAGAAAAAACGACTTTTAGTTATCGTGGCTCCAGGCAGGAAAATGGTGTCCACACTGCACGACGCCTCCAGGTACTGTGGCCCCCACGTGGTGTCTGCGCCTCCTCACACACACCACTTGCTTCCCCCCCCCCCACCCGAAACTCCAGAGACACTCCATTCCCTCCCCCACATCACCAACACCCCAATACCTACACCACACCCTTCCCTACAGCATCCGCACCCCAATACCCACACCACCCTCTCTCCTTCACCATCCCCACACCCACACTATTCCTTGGTCCAGCCTACAACATTTTTCCCATTTGCTCGTGTCACTCAGGCATCGGACAATGGTTCACCCTTTTTCAAAATTCTGTAGTTTTACACACACACACACACACACACACACACACACACACACACACACACACACACAGTGAGAGCAGATCGGAAACTAAAAGACTTATGTACTAATTTTAGCGAGGATGTTTTGGTGACCGGACCTGGCATCATTAAGGTCCACAGTAACATACAGTGCCAGCACACCAAGTTCCTTCCTGGACTTTAAGACCTTCAGGAGACTCATGTGACCTCTCCACTACCAGTCATGCAGACACATCTTTTTTTTTTTTTTTTAAATTGGTGTGAGATGAGTATAGTATCGACTTCTGATAAAACTGCTTCTTTTAGTCGTCACAATTATCTTCATATTATTTAAATAGAAAGTAAAATCCATAAACATATCACTTATGGCATATACAGCAGCAGGCTGGTAGATTCCTGGAGAAAAAGAGGGTTATTTTCAGGGTTTCATCGAGCAAAGCACCAATAAAGGTATACTGGAGAAACAGACGACAAATTAAATGCGCTGTTAAACTTTGGGGCATTTTATTTCCCATGTTAAAATTCAATATATACACCCATTCGTTACGAGTAGCCTACAGTAGCTCTACATACATAAACTGCTAAACGACTGGCGAGAAGGAAAGAAAGAAAAAACATGATTATTAGAAAGAATAAGCTTGTACATTTTTGAAAAAGAGGCAGACTTGGAGTAACTTTGCACAATATAATCTTTAATCAACAATTCTATAAGAGAGAGGTCATAAATAGACGCCGAATGTTCACATAGTTAAGGAAGCCTATTACTTTCCTCAGTATGCACTTCAACCGGGAAAAGAACAGCACTTAGTAACACATTGTTTCGAAATATTTTTCCAGCGGAAATTTTAAAGTATCATTAGTTTTTGCACAGTCTACCTTTGCTAGTAGTATATTCCATTATTCCATTACGTGCATATTAAAGAAAAATTCCCCTTTATTACTGACACATCTCTTGCTTTTTATTCCTTTCTCATATATCTAGTCACAGTATCATTCTCTATTTCTAACAAATTATAATATCTCAGTCCGTCGAATCTGCTAAGAATTTCAATTCCTTTTTTTTTTTTTTTTTTTTTTTTTAATGTGTCCGACTCTAAGCATAGGCTTCACAGCCTGCTTCCAAGGCCCAGTAGTCCTTCTACATACCGCGCACCTCTACATGTCACCACTTGGCGCTAACACCCACCGTCCATATTGAATACATGCTAGGGCTGTCTGATACAGGTCTGGTGTATTGGTATCAGCGGGGGCATTTCTACGACAGTCGGCGGGTCTTCTGATAGATGTGTAAACTCTGATTGTATGAAATTCAAATCCTTTAACTGCTCCCTGCCCGAGCTGGGATTTGAACCTGGGTCCAGTTGGACTGCAGACCACCTCTCAACCGATTGAGCCACTGCCTCCCCCAAATCTTGTATTAGATCTCTAAGTCGACTTTTTTTTTTTCAGAGAGAGAGAGAGAGAGAGAGAGAGAGAGAGAAATCATAATTAGTTTCTATAGTCACTTCGAAGAGTAAGTTTTGTAACGATGGGATCATTTTTGTGGCTGTGCTGCGCTATCTCCAGTCTATCTTTGTCCATTACAAGATTTGGAGACTAGTGATGCACACAGTATTCTAAGTGTGATCTAACTAGCGAGGTATAAAGCTTAGATATTACATTGGGCGTTTTATAATCAAACTTCCTTGCAATGAAACTGAGGATCTGTCTGCTTGTTATGAGCGAGTGAGAGCAGTGAGCGAAGCAAGCAAGCGTAGCGAAGCAATGCTTACATTCAGCTGAGAAATGAGCGTCCCGACACAACACTGCCTGCGACATGATAGTTTTCAGAAACTAATAACTTTTCTACTATGTGAGATAGAGAAGAGATTCTTTCAGCAAGCAGTAGATACATTCAATAGTTTGTTTTTTACTATTTGTTTACTCATGAGACCAAAAAAAAACTTGGAATCCCAGCTTTCCAAGGGAATGAACTGACGGCTTCAAGTGACATGCTCCACTATGAAACTGAATTTTAAAGTATTTCCTGTTGTAACACTATATTTTCATGCATGAATTCTAACAATTAAATATCTGATATTACGCTCAACATCTTACATGAGCGTTTTTTCTATGTTTAGGGGGTTAAAACAGCAAGGGTAATCTCCCAATTTCTGAGTTTTATCATCCGATCAATAACCAGGCGTTTACCCACAGTTCGTTGACACAGCAAGTCAGGAGCTGAGAACTGAACATCGCACGTGTGATAAATGCTACGGCGCCTCGCTATGTGCACATACAGAGAGAAAGCGTGTGAGAGAGAAAATGTAATAGCATTAATATTTTAGCTGAATTATTCTTCTATTATTTTTCACCAGAAATGTTGAAAGTCTGCACTAAGATAAAGTTATGATGATAGGCGTATGTACAAACGCTCGATCGCTCGTCACGCGCTCACAAAGCCCACTTTACTGGTTAGTGGTTTAATTTTATGGGAATAAAACAGTCACAAGATCACACACACACACACACACACACACACACACACACACACACACACACACACAAATGAGCTGCGAGGATAGCACAAAATATTTCCTCCTATTTCGGACTCGTATCTTGGGTAAGTACGAGAACTGTTATTAAACAGGTCGTGCAAACGTGTCTAGTTAGCATATACATATACGATGCATGTTAATAGCAGTTTTGAAAACTACATACAGTTCACTTTCAGTGAGGGGCTCGATACATTATTCTACTATTTTTTTTGTCCTATCGCTGACATCAATAATGACATGCAGAATTATAATCATTCTATATCATTGGCGAAGACACCTTTTTACATCAAATCGTAATGGTGAATGAAAGGGGAGATAACTATTAATGATTGTTATCACTTTCAGCTTACAACGACAGTGGCTTTAAATTATAATTAAATCCTAACAACACAGCACCAGTTGTGCTCAGAGCGACACAACACATTTCTCATATTAATGGCCAATCCCCACCCACCCGACACTCACACACCCACACACTCGACAAACAATGGTGATCAACCAGTTTGTTATTCAGACACACACACACACACACACACATACAGAGAGAGAGAGAGAGAGAGAGAGAGAGAGAGGGATGGATGGATGAGGGGTGTGTGGATATTCCTACTGTATTGGAGGGAAAAGTGGAGTGTAAAAAGGTGAGAGTCGGCCATCCACAGGCCATTATGGAAAATCGATGGTCGTCCCCCTCACCTTATTATGGCTCATACTCTCATCATTTTCCTTTTTCATACTGGACAGGAAATCCTCGTCTTCTCCCACAGACTATCTCTACTTTACCTCTGTTTCTCTTGCTTGTTCATTTTTTCATCTCTTTACGTAGACATCTGTTCTTTCTCTGTCATCTCCCATCTCACTCCCATTCCGTTATTTTAATCAGGCTTACACTCTTCCTGACCTTCCATCTGTTTATCCCTCTTGTTTATATAGCCTAGTTTCCTTATCTTCTCATTCTCCTTTCAGTTATACCATCTCCTTTACACTTCTGCCCTATGTAGTATCTGTGTTATTTCTCCTTTCCTTTAGTTACCTGCTTTATCACTCTGTTCTCTTTTTCCTCGAGTGATCCTTTTCCGAAGCAGTGTCACATCATTATAATCACTAGGTCACCTGGAAAAACAGAAGTGTGATCAATTCTCTGTCTCTCTTTCACTCTGTCAGTCTGTCTGTTCCCGCTGTCTCTCTTTCACTGTGTGTGTGTGTGTGTGTGTGTGTGTGTGTGTGTGTGTGTGTGTGTGTGTGTGTGTGTGTGTGTGTGTGTGTGTGTGTGTGTGTGTGTGTGTGTGTGTGTGTGTGTGTGTGTGTGTGTGTCTGTCTGTCTGTCTGTCTTTGCATGGTTAGAAATTTGAGAATGGAATTAGTTTAAACAGAGAGAGAGAGAGAGAGAGAGAGAGAGAGAGAGAGAGAGAGAGAGAGGGAAATGGTGGAACAGAATATTATATTAATAACACTTGAAGAAACCTAATAATCAGGCACAAAGCTGGTGGTAAAGATCTGCTGACTGGGATGGAGAGAAGAGGAAAAGGAGGGGAAGTTCTTTTGATCTGGGTCCCATCTCGTTGGGTTCTATGAGCCTGTACGAATGGGTCGGATGCTGTTTGGAGCTATGAGAAAGGAAGTGAGGGTGGGTGAGGGAGTGTCAGACCGTGAGAGGGAGTGGTATGTTGTGCAAGTGAGTGACGATGTGTGAAACTGTGGAAGGATGTGGGATTGTGTGAAGTAGTCCTAGGCTGTGAGAGGTTGTGTGAGGGATTTTGATGTGTGATGAAGTTTTAGGCAGATAAAAACGGATCCGAATCTGTGTAGAGGGATGTGATGCAGTCCCTGATGGAGTATGATGTGTGAAGCTGTGTGTGAGAATGCAATGCTGTGTGACAAGCAATGTGATTCTGTGCTTGAGGGGGTGTTAAGGAAGGAATGGGAAGCTGTGTTTGGTCCTACGTCAGAGTGTGTTCCTGTCTACGTAGGCCATGAGAAAGGATGTGATGCTTCAGGATCAGAGTATGTAAATGAGGGAATATTAGACGTTAGTAATCCGTGTGAGCCTCGTGTATGATAGTCTAAGTCGTGCAGGAAAATATGCGACTTTTTTGTGGATATGTTAGTGTGTGTGTGTGTGTGTGTGTGTGTGTGTGTGTGTGTGTGTGTGTGTGTGTGTAACATTGTTCATTCGTGATCAGTTTTGTGAAGTGCTGAGACATGAAGGTAAAAGATGATAAAACAAGGTATAATGATTGTTCTTCATGAAAGTCTGTAAACTGTTGACTGGTACTATTTTTGTGCTTAATGCCTCATGCTGTGGGTAATTATGAAGGTATTAGCTAGCAAGTACTTCACTGTCGTCTGCACTCTAGTCAGCTGTTGATTTCGCAAATAAACACACACACACACACACACACACACACACACACACACACACACACACACACACACACACACACGTACGGGGGCGCGTGCATGCAAAATCGAAGACGTACAAAACACACATACGTAGCGAACAAAAAAAAAAAAAAACGGTGGTGCACTTTTTCCCAGTCCGTTTCTTCTTCCGTCATTTATTGTCCTTCCCATTCCGAGTGAAGCATTTTCCACCGTTTCTTCCTCTCATTCTCTCTCTCTCTCTCTCTCTCTCTCTCTCTCTCTCTCTCTCTCTCTCTCGTCTTCTGTAAGCCATTCCAGCGATTTACATCACGTCCTCTATTTTCCGTGAACCATATAACATTTGAATTTTTTCTTCTGGTTTCTTTCTTTTTCTCCTGCTGCATGGTTACGCCTTTTACTGACCTGAAACAAACATAAATCTTTCCAGCTCACAACAGGTCTGGGTTCCTCTCTTTTATTCTCTCAGATATTGTTAGTTTCTTGCAGTTCACTAATTTCAGAGTCCTGCAGCTTGCCCTTTATTAATTTTCTATTCTCTCTTTCGCTCTCTTATTTCACCATCTTTTTTACCTCTTGGTCAGGTTCCTTTCTTGTATTGCCATCTTCACTCCTTGCATACAGGTTGTCTTTTCGTCTGAAGAACCATCTCTCTTACTTTATATCCTTTCTTCAGTTTTCTCCCTTTAATTATAATTCACCTACACGTTCCCCTCTTTCCTTAATTATTCCTCCATCTCACCTCTCTCATACTATAATTTATGTGCTAAGGAGTACAATACTGGTAAATAGTTCCTAAATAGATTTGTACATATGGAGTGTACAGAGGGTTGGTTAAGTAGATTACCACTGCTGAAATGCTATAAAAGGAAAACCGATCTGTAGTGAGCCCCAGCTTCCTACCAGTACCCATTATTACGAATCGTGCAGGGAAATTTCTGATTCTGGAGGTCCAGTCAAAGGCAATGATACTTAAACAAATAAACGTTACTTTATTCTCAAAATCTCCACACAGTACATCACAGAACTGGATTCTTTTATATAATGAACCGGTGCACAGTGGGACACTTGTAACTTAATTAGAATTATTTCCTAAGCTATTCAGACAAGATCAGTCAGACACTTCAGTTAAAAGAACATTAAATGGGAACAGTTACATTGCCAGGCTGCTATGTACAAGCTAAATACAAATTCTTAAAACTTACGACTTGACGTCTTGGAGGACTTCTTACACTACATCATTAAACGAAGAGTGTGATCTTAGAGAAGGCTGGAGATGAAAGTGAAGTACCGGTAGTTCTACTGTCTCTAGCCTCTCTTCATATATCACAGTAGCCACGGTTCTTTTCCTCCACTGGTCTATCCAGCACCAAGATAATATCTTTCCCAATAATCTCTTCGTGAGGGTTTAGACACTAACTTATTCAGATGGGATTGCCTGGCATATTCTACAAGGGCGGTTCTCAACATTTGGGTTCAGTTTCACCTCCTGTCTCTACTAGTAATTCGATGCGGGTTGACCTTTATTACTGCTTATACGCCGTGCTCGTACTGGGTTCCAGGTGAGTCATCACTGATGAAAACTAGAGCCAGGACTAACCAAGATACGACATCTCACTGTCACTTCACACAAATATAACCATATTAGTGGTCGGGGTAGCAGCATTCGCTCAAAACAGACTTCACACGGTCAGAGGTAGGATTCACAAGTCCATGCTCCAATTAGTGGTTGGCTTATGGGATTAGGGAATAACGAGGGAAGCTCTGGGAAATATCCTACTTTCTCAAAAAATCGTTTTAAATATGCCGTTTAAACGGATTAATTGCTTTTGACCAAACAACGGTCATTCAAGGAAAAATAAAAAACGTTGAGAGTTTAAGGTAAAGCATAAGGTGTATAAGTTCGGATATCTCCTCCACTTTTATTATCTTAACATATTAAAAACATTTTTAATACCCATTACTCTTGACGGTAGACGCCGCGTTTCCCTGGTGGAAATAGTCAACCATATGAAAACCTCAAACCACTGAACAAATACGTGGTAGGAAGGGAAAAGTCGGATCGCTCGTTTAGACCAGCGGTTGAGAAAAACGTGCGGTAGCGTGTGTACAGTCCAATACACCAAGGCCTAAAGAATACATCATGTCAAACCGTGGCCGGACGAAAACGCGTCTTTCTTCGCGCATGATGTCACGCGGCCAGCAGTGGTGCTGGCTCGCTCAGTTCTCTTAAGGTCACTGTGCTGTTCACAACTACTCAATGCCTACTAATTGTGCAGTATTCGGGTGTTAGGAAGACTCTGGAAAGTTACGGGTGTAAGCTTCTTTAGACTGTCAAGAAATGAAGTTCTTCGAAAATGGGCACATTTGGGTAAAAGAAAAGACATCTTGAACCCAGACATAGCGCGAGTATGCAGTCGTCATTTTGAGCAAATAGCGTTTAAAGGGTCACTCAGATATGAACTGCTGGACATCCCAATACCTCCAAGTCAAAGAAGACTAGAGGATGATGAACTTCCAACACTGATTTTACCAAATTCCAAATGCAAGAATGTGACTCACGACTATAAAAAGAAACACGAAGGGATATTTTTCAAAGATACTTTTCAACAGTTACCCATGAAAATATCAACTGGGTGGACATTATTCACTACGTTTTTCTTGCAATAACTCTTCTATACAAATCTGTCTCTCTATCTTTCTGTTTTTCTATCTATCCATCTGTCTAATATATACTGAATTTATATTGCATGAGGTTCGGAAGAGCACCTCACTGACACCCTCTCTCTCTCTCTCTCTCTCTCAATGACATGTATACAATGTTATGTAGACATATATGTGGATATACAATATAAGAAATCGTATATATAAAGGGGGTTAATAAATTTTCACATTTTTCTTGCAATAACTATTCATACAAGCCTTTCTATCTATCTGTTTATCTATCTATCTATGTAATGTATACTGATTATAAATAATGAGAGAGAGAGAGAGAGAGAGAGAGAGAGAGAGAGAGAGAGAGAGAGAGAGAGAGAGAGACTGAACCCTGTATCTACAGGGTAAGTCAAAAGTAGCGCCCAGATTCTGGGAGGTCATGTTATTAATATTTGTCTTGCACTGTTAATTTTCTTAGTTAATTCTTTTTGTTTTTGTTTTGCAGGTTATTGCTGATTTCTACCTTCTTCTACACTGTAATACAAATGACAAGAAAACAACTGACAGCCGTAGAAACAGAAATCGGGAGCTACTTTTGACTCACCCTGTATATGGGAGTGACAAAGGACACTGGGGAATGCATCAGAAGGAACACCTCACTCACCCTTTCTTTCTCTCTCTCTTTTTCTGTATATATATATATATATATATATATATATATATATATATATATATATATATATATATAGAATATACAGCAAATTCAGTATATTAGACAGAGAGAAAAACAGAAATACATACATACATTGGCTTGTATAGAAAATTTATTAACAGAATTATAAAAATTTTTATTTGTATATGCATATGTAGCAACATAATATTATATACATATACGTATGTACTGAGAGAGAGAGAGATAGAAAGAGAATGGTAGGTGGGGAATTTTTACCGCGTCGCGGAAAGGATGTGTGGAGTGTAAGAAGGCGAAAGTCGGCCATCCAGAGGTCATTATGGAATGTCGATGGTCTTCTCTTTCACTTCATTATGGCTCATAGACTGGTCTCCTGACTTTCCTTTTCTCTCTCTCTTCGGGAAACCGAACGTTTCACCTAGACCATCTCTATTCCACCTGTGCATCTCTTGCTCCCTACTCTCTTTGTTCTTGTTGCCTTTATTTTCAGTCTTCGCTGCACAGTTATCTCACATCTCACATCCTTCCCATTATTTCTTTTCCAATTAGACTCCTCCTGTCTTACAGAATCAATACCTCTGTTGTTATATTGGTTTCTTTTCTTTTCATAATCCCCCTAATCTCACTTTGTGTACCCTCAGTTACACTTATCCCGTTTGCATTATCTTTTCTATCTCTCTTTTTTTCTTGTTAACTCTTTTATCGCTCTTCTCACTTCCTTCTCCTCGGGCAAGCCTTTTCAGCGGCAGTCTCCCCATTATAATCGCTCGCTCACACAGAAAAACAAAAGTGTGATCAAATCTCTCTCTCTCTCTCTCTCTCTCTCTCTCTCTCTCTCTCTCTCTCTCTCTCTCTCTCTCCATCTATTTTCTATCCTTCTATACATCTATGTTCTATCTACCTATTTATATATTAGGTCTAATCTTTTCGGGTGGTGAGAATTTTGAAAAGGAAATTTTAAATGACAAACGGAAAGCGTGTGTGTGTGTGTGTGTGTGTGTGTGTGTGAGAGAGAGAGAGAGAGAGAGAGAGAGAGAGAGAGAGAGAGAGAAACATACTGATAAGACTCGAAGAAACCTTATAATCAGATATAGAATTGAGAAGATCTGCTGATTGAGAAGGAGAGGGGGAAAGGGAGAGAATGTTCATACTTCTGCTGTCACTCCTACCTATACGGTTCTGTAATGCTGTGCGAGGGAGTGTGCTGTTGTGTGATATGTAGCAGACTGTGAGGCTGAGGGACGGAGTTTGGAGCTGTATGAAGGAGTGTGCGGCTGTGTGAAAGGATGTGAAGCTGTGTGAGGGAGTACGAGGCTGTGTGAGGGCGTGAGAGGCAGTGTGTCGGAGTGTGAGACAGCGTTAAAGAAAGGAAAACTGTTTGAGGGGATGTGATGCAATTTGGAAAGGAGTGTAACGCTGTGTGAAGCTAAGTGTGAGAGTGCAATGCTCTGTGTCAGGCTTTTTTGTTTAATGCAAGGATGAAGAAAACCCGGGAGACTGTTCCCTCCAACTAAAAATATTAAACAAAAGAACAGAGCCAAATTCAAGATCCGTTCCTTTCGAGATGCCTGTACAAACTGCGTTTCAGAGATAAGAGGTTATTGGTAGTAGGAAATGCAGACAGAAAAAGACAGTTCCAGAGTTGACCTAGTGTATACATGAAGGACTGGGAGTAACGGTTAACTCTTGCATTAGAGAGCTAGACAGGAAAGGGATGGGAGTTTGCTACTAAACGGGGGTTACGCGCCCGTCGTAGTGGTGCCACCCAATATACAGCTGCCGCTTCTCAGGAGAGTCCACAGGCCTTGCTTGAGTGATAGGACGGATTAAGGTGATAAAGTTGTGATTCCAGGAGACCATCAGTGAGAAAAGATTAGCAGTATAAGCAGAAGGATTTATTGTAGGGAAGGGGTCAAGTATGTTGGAACTCTCTAAGTTGGTCAGGGTTACTGGTAGGGTACTGTGTAAGCTGTTCTAGGTCGTTAAGAATAGAAAAAATGTACGAAAGTACGCTTGTTCACCAGGTGGATCAGTAAAAGGAGAGGAGAGCCAGCGGTGGTTGTGAATACTGAAATAATTTAGAATGGAGATTTCAGAGAATGGAGAAATTGATAGGATGTGTTCCATATTAGAAGTCAAAGAATTTTTCATAGTCAATAAATTTCGGGGATAAGTACACAACAGAAGCATATTTAGTCAAAGATAGACAGGATAGTCGAAGCCAGAGAGCAGAGAAATGAAAAGATTCATGTTCAGGAACACAGGAGAAAGATCAGGTTGTTGTATACATATACACAACAGCCACCTTTGACTTTGAAGAGGGTGTAGTGAAAGTAGGCGGATGCAGGATATGGTTTGTAATCAGTCACCAAAGACGACTGAGTCTCAGTGAGGAGGTGAAGCTGAGATTTATAGGAAAAGAAGTGATGCTCAACAGAGAGAAAATTAGAGGAAAGGCCACGAATGTTGCAGCAATGAACAAGGAGGTAGTCAGACAGTGATTCCATGCAAGTCACTTGGAAATCATTAGAGAGGGGGTAATGCTGGGGGCATTTATGGTAGTCCCCCTCCCTCCCTCTCGCGACTCCGTGGCTGGGTGCTGAGACGCCTTTTTTTAACTGAATTTAGAAAACGAATTGGGGTGTAAAATGTGCATGTAGTTTGGTATTGATTGCTAGAAGAACTTGTATAAGAGAGTATGCTGGCCTGTTAAAGTTCAGCAAAGGAGGTTGTTCAGAAGCTAGTCCCGAGGGCTGATGAAACGGGAGCACCATCTCTTAGTCATCATTCCACCCACCTTGGGAGTACCGCCCTGTCCAACTGGTGCTACAGTTTACTGTGTGAGGCTGTGCCTGAGGGTATGTTAGGAAGTCTGAGGAAGTGTGAAGCTGTGTTTCTCCTTGCGGTGTCAGCAAGGAATTACAAGACTTGAAATCTGTATGATATGGATTGTTGTGTGTGATCGTCAGTGTGTCGAATACTAATAAGCAACGCTACTGTGGCCATGTTAAGTTATGTGAAGGCGTGTGTGAGTGTGGGGGGGCTGGGATGGGGGTAGGGGGATTGGGTGTGAAAGACTGTGTGCCT
>NC_137014.1:5869581-5904581 GCF_032717465.1 Coenobita brevimanus
GGAGGAAGGAAAAACAAATGGGAAAAAAAAAAATCCAAACACCAGATTACTGGTGTCCTCTATTCATAAAATATTTGTAACAGTTAGACTTGAACAGTTGTAGGCTGAAATTTGGAGGAAAACAACTCTGGGGAAGCGAGTTCCAGAGAGATGCAGTTCGGGGAATGAAAGAATTCTGATAGGCAGAAGTTCTGCAATATGGTTGAGTGACATTCCAGTCATGAGCGCTACCAGATGTCCGTGTAGCATGAGGGAAGGCATGGAGAGGTGGCACCATGGACGCAACTTCGTCTGAGCATTTGCCAAAAAAATATCTGTAAAATAATGCAAGGGAGGCAACATTCCTTCTTACTTGCAGGGGAGGTAGTTTATATGTAATGGCAGGGTTGTTAATGATTCTAACAGCTTTATTCTGAATTTTGTCTAGTTGTCTTAATGCAACCTCTCCACAACCATTCCACAAGGGTGAGCAATATTCAAGCTGAGAGCGCACATGACTCTTATAAATTATAGCTAACTGCTCATCGGCGAAGAAGTTACTGACTCTGTACAATAATCCAAGTTTCTTTGAGGCGGTTTTAGCAAGTGATCTGACATGAGAGGTCCAGCTGAGGGCACTGTTAAGTGAGACACCAAGAATTTCAATACTTTTGGAGATGGGAATATTAGTAGCACTGAAGGTAATGTACGAATCTGGCAATATCTGTCTATTAGTAAACTGTATATATTTAGTTTTACTAGCATTAAAAGAGACAAGGTTGTTTTGTCCCCATTCACTGATTGTAGCTAGATCTTGATTTATGGAGATGGCTGTACTGAGTTGAGAGGTAGAGATATTAGACTTTGTAAATGGATGTCTGTGTGTGAATGAACTATGTAGTGTTGAGTCATCTGCATATGAGTGAACGGGATTGTGAGTGACAGATAAGAGATCATTAATATGAACCAGAAATAGGGTTGGCGCCAGAACTGATCCCTGCGGCACGCCGGCGTTTATTGAGTGGAAATTCGAATATACATCATCTACTTTTACTCTTATTTTCCTGTCATTAAGATAAGAAGAAATCAAACGAACAAAAGACGTTAGTCCATAGCAAGGGAGTTTGGACAGCAGGGAACGGTGCCATACTCTGTCGAAAGCTTTAGAGATATCAAGAGCTACTGCATGAGTTTCTCCAAAAAGATCAATTGATTGATGGATGGTATGAGTTAAGAGATTGAGTATGTCAATGGTGGATCTTTCGTGGCGAAAACCGTGTTGTCTATCACTAATTAAGTTGTTGGATTCAAGATGTTTAACAATATGCTTATTAATTAAAGTTTCAAATACCTTACGCAACAAAACGTCACCAGAATAAGCGAAGAGATTCTTGACGAAGTCGAGGAGTAGAATTATTTGGGACAAATACTAAAACTAATGAACGACTATGATAGGGAAATAAAAAGACTCTGTTCAATTGGATGGAAAGCATTCAGTAAATATAGAGACATTATGAAAAGCAGCTTGCCAGTTTGTATGAAACGAAAAGTAAATAACGAATGTATAATTCAAGCTCTGACGTTCATTTATGAGACCTGGAAACTGACAAAATCGATAGAACATTAACTAATTCTCTCTCAAAGAGCAATGGAATGGTCAGTGTTGGGAATATATTTCCGAGACAGAAAAAGATCAACTTGGGTGAAAGAGCAGACTAGAGTCAAAGACATTATAAAAGCTCTAAAAGAACAGAAATGGGGGTAAGCAGGCCATGTAGCAAAGAATAAAAGATAACCAATGGAGCAAGAGGCTGACTGACTCGACTTCAAGAGATCGTAATCGTTGCAGAAAAAGGCCTGGCAAGAGAGGGAGTGATGAGCTAGTGAAGTTTGCATGCAAAATCTGGCAGAGAGTGGCTCAGTCAAGGAATTCCTGGAAAAGGTTGTGGAAGGCCTTCGTTCCGCAGTGGATTTGTAATGGCTGCTGTTGTTGCTGTATATATATATATATATATATATATATATATATATATATATATATCAGCAGCAGCAGCCGTTTGAGTATCCACTGCAGGACCGGCCTATTCCAACCGAAGTCGGGACGATACAGCCAATGTATCTCTACCAAGTGGCTTAGGCTGTCTGGTAGACATTATATGTAGGGTGAGAAGTGCTTGTAAGTGTGATTGTGGTGTTGGAGTGGCTCTGGATGTGTGTGTAGTCTGTGAACCAAGTGTAATCGGCCCGCACAAGCCGATTGGGTGCAAGCATACTTTATAGTAAACGACACTGGTTCAACCACAGCACCCCTTGTGTCCGGCAATGCAGTATGTGGCTGGGTGAACACACCCAAAGCTTATTACCCTGGCGGGGCGTGAACCCTGGTTCACCCGAGCACGAAATGCACACTCTACCATTGTACCACAGAGGCTCCATATATATATATATATATATATATATATATATATATATATATATATATATATATATATATATATACCGTACACACACACACACACACACACACTAGCAGGGGTACCGTATGATCGTGCATACCGCCAGTGCTTGGAACCCTAGATGGTCAGACCCACTTTAAAAGAAGACCCTTGAGCTTCCATTTTATTGATTGAACGTAATTTCCTCCATGAGCCCATTTCCTCAGGGATAATCCCCTTAGACCTATTCCTCCATAGGACTCATTTTCACACTACACCCCCACTCACCAACCGGGCTGCCGCACCCCGCACTCCACGCTCAACCCACCAATCTGTTCACCCGTCCGACCTTTGTAGCTAATAATTGATATGGTTGTAGGGATAACCAAACAACTTTACGGTAATTAACTATCACGTTTCCTCCATGTTGACATTTTTTTTTTTTAATTAACTCTGGTCATGGCGATCAGGTGCGCCATTTTAGAAACTGTAATGCAATCGCTGCTGGAGCAGGGAACAGTTTAAATATTTGAATATCATTAAAGGAGACTACTAATCTACTATACGACCAGCCGACATGCCATAAAAACATTTTCCTCTAATACCAATACATCAGTCCTGTATGTGATAGCGCTGCATGTATTAAGTATGGCCGGCGGGTGTTAGTGCCGAAGTGGTGACATGTGGAGGTGTATGCACGTAGGGGGACTATTGGGCCATGGTAACGGGCTGTGAATCCTATGCCCTGAGTAGGACACATAAAAAAAGTAGACTCGTCGTAAAAAGTTGTACCTTTCAGATGTTTAAGAGTTCTGCATGCATCTCCCACGATTTCCATAGAGGCCAGACAGACACACAAACTCTCTCACTCTATCTGTGTGTGTGTGTGTGTGTGTGTATATATATATATATATATATATATATATATATATATATATATATATATATATATATATATATATATATATATATATATATAAATATATATATATATATATATATATATATATATATATATATATATATATATATATATATATATATATATATATATATATATGCGATGCAAAATTTTGTCATTAACTTGGTGTTCTTTGAGAGTGAGCGTCATGATTGTCACTATAGTTATTTACCATCAGTTTCTTGTGTTCATGTGGGATGTAAAATACTCTCTCTCTGTCTCTCTGTCTCTCTGTCTCTCTCTCTCTCTACGCCAATATTCCCAAATTATCCCGACCACACGACCCTCATAACAAGTGGTAGCCACATAAACATAAACCTCACTAATAACAACCATAATACGTGATCTACTGAACGATGTTGTCGTCCGTCTCGCCTCCACATTTCCATGGCTCTTTTTTCCCCTTTATGGCAAACATGAGCCCTGTTGCCTCATCATTAAATGCAGCAAAACAGAAGTCTGCTTTGATGTGAAAAGCATACGCCTTTACTGGATCGTCAACACTGTAACACAAAGGTTTGTTTTTGTGACATTTTTTCGGTTAAACTAGATATATGGCAGTCGACTGCAAAACGATCAGTGAATATATAACGACTATGATATTAATGTCAGGGGAATAAAGAGTCTGAGAATTTCACTTCCTTTCCTGCTGTGTCAAGTTCAAACTCTGTCGGCTTATCACTGAGGCTGACAAAGTAACTGATCAGCAATTTAAAGGACCAACTGATATTTGACTTTAACCATTTGCTTTGTTGAAAATGTATCTCTTTACTCTGGTAATAATACTTCTCTAAGAACAATACGATTTATTAAAGTCAGCCGAAAGATATTCAGTTGATATTAGCAATACTAGTTGCATCCCCAGGCTCATCTGAACGTGAACCCAGTGGACTGCAGCCCAAACTGTCTGTTGTAATGCAGTCCACTCTCCTCGTGTCTGGGGACAGGACGTGAGTGAGGGACATTTATAAAATTAAGTAACTCCTCCGCCCGGTCATATCGGTGCCACCGCCTGATGCCAGCCGTTTCCAGCACCAAATTCAAGTAGCAGACCTAAACCAAAGGGAAAACTAGTATACATATTCCTGCATGAGATAATACCTTTTATTTAAGTAATTCTGATTCATTTTCATTTGTCTATCGTTTACCACCTTCGGCCTCTACTGACTTACCTGGAAACCAAAAGGTTACCCTGGATAATCACCACCATTGCCATAAATGTCGTCACCGTCACTATCATCATCCCCGTCACCACCACTGCCACCATCACCACTTCTGCAATCGCCACCATTCCTGCCACTATCATTGCCACTGCCTCCTTTACATTCTTGCCATGAACTCATGTGATAATCTATGCCTAAGATCGTCGTCTTTTTACATTTTTTGTGGTTCCCGCTGGCCCTATTACTGTTGTTCTTAACGTGTCTCTATAGTACTAAAACCCCTCCGTAATTTTGCTGCAACAACCTCACGAAGCCGAAGTTAAGCCTGCCAACCGTACAGTAGAAAGGTAGTACTCAACGAGCAGGATGTATGTATCTATCAATAGCTATATTTATATCTATATCAATACCTATATCTATCTATCTATATCTCTATCTCTATCTCTGTCTATCTATCTATCTATAAAATTATATATATATATATATATATATATATATATATATATATATATATATATATATATATAAATTTATATATATATATATATAGAAGCTCGGGCCGTGGCGCTCTTGCTGCTGTGGAGCAAGGTCCAGCGATTACGTTAGATATTATATCAGTGAGCCTTGAACTCCAACTTCTAGAAATCTTATCCAAGAAACATTACTTTTTTAAAATAAATGAGAGAGAGAGAGAGAGAGAGAGAGAGAGAGAGAGAGAGAGAGAGAGAGAGAGAGAGAGAGAGAGAGAGAGAGAGTTAGAGAGAGAAATGGGGGGGGGGGTGCGTTGTCCGGATGAGCGAGGAAACTAGGTTTAATGAGAGGAAAGGAGAAGTGTGATGAGACGAAGGAAGGGAAAAGTGTGATAAGACAAAGGAAGGAAGGAAGGTCAGAAACCAAGGAGAGGAGGAAGAAAAATTTTGGGTAGTTGTGGGAGAAAGGTTCATGAATGTTGCCACTTGTGCAGTCTTGTGGGGACGAAAGAGGATGGATAAAAATGATTGGTAGGCACTGAGAAAGAGGAAAAGTTAATGTAGAATGAAATTATCTATTTTGCTGTTATGAAAAATGATTAGTTATCGTGAGACCGAAAAGCAACTTTTTCTGTTGAGTTGTTAGCACCTTAGTCACATCGCTTCCTGCTAAAATTCATCAAAAAATATTCCCTAGGCCTGGTAATTAGCTTGGTTATAACACTCAGGTATTACCACTTGCACAAATAATGTCAGCGTAGGACAGTAAACACCTACATAATTATACTCTGATTTTTGCATCCACCTTGGAAATGAAAGATCTTGACTTTGATTCTCGGGGCGGTCAGATTGTATGCCATTATTTGTTCCCACTTTGTTCCTGTTTACCCATCAGAGTTCATCTGTCACACTGATCTGTGGCAGCAGAGATGCTAATATATTCTTATCCTTCCCAGCAAAGGAGGGTGCTTTGCTGAATGACGATATCAGTATCATCTGTTGGTCGAGGACGAGTACGATTTTTCTCTGCCCTCCTTGCAGTTCAGTGCTACTGCTTCGCGTTCTGCCATTATTTCCTTTGGCCATGTTGAACTCGACAGCGTTCGCCATCTTAGAGAAATATTCCAGGTTTTCTCCATCTTTTTCGTGAGATTGGTTGTGATGGACGAACAAATCCTCACTCTTAATGGCTCTAGAATAAAAGTGAGACTGACTTAATGGGTGAACTGTTTCAACGTTCCTTTGATGAATCAGACGATGATATTTCTGGAGAGGCTAGACAAGAGATGGCTGCCGCCGCTGATGATACTGTCACAGGAAGCAACACACAAATTACCATGTCTTGACACTAGACATCTGAAGGTTGAAATTATGCATTAATGCACATGTTCAAGCATACCGTTGTCGCGGAATGTGATATCGCTGCCTGGGTCCCGGAAACTGGAGGATTCATTTTCTTAATTACGTTTAAGAACACCACAGTTCATCCAGGTATGCTACACAGAAGGTAGTCAGTCCAGAGTTTCTCTTTGCCAACACTCACTCACCTGTGTCTCTGATGATTTTCTAATACACTCTTTCACACTGCCAGCGTCAACTTTTCCCAATAGACTGCCTGACATTCATTCAATATGAGGTTTGTGTAAAATTAAATATTTTCTTACCTTTGAGACTACGTAATACATACAAACATAAATACAGAAAGCTATGTCTTATACATATTACTAGATAAAAAAAAGTCTCGACACTATATGTACAGTTCGAATTCGACTCTTTAAACCATGTTCACTCCAAATAATACAATGACTAACCCACACCACCATACAGAAAAGTAAATCATTTAGTAACAACAGGTGACACAACCTTATAATAATAACACACTATACAAAATGCAGCAGCACAAAAACAACGTTAATAAATCTCGTAGTAAAATTAAACCCACTAAACCGAAATGAACAAAATAACTACTTCACATCCGAAAGGACGTTTGCTTCGTACGTAATGCCGAAAGATTTATGACTGGCAAAACTGAACATAAGAGCAGCCCGCTTACTTTTAGTCCAACAAGTAAGCAATCAGTTTATGGCAAATATGGCAACCGTAAGCAAAAATAAAACTCTTGATGAAAAAGTTGAAATGGGAAATGGAGGAAGAAAGAACACTGAGTGATAACTACAGGATGCCGCGGTGTGAGGGAAGAAGGAATAAGAGGAATTTTGTAGATGTGTTGAGACAAAGAAATAGAGGATAGAGTGAGAATTGCTGGGATGGAGTAAAGAAAAGAGATTTGTGGAGAGAGAGAGAGAGAGAGAGAGAGAGAGAGAGAGAGAGAGAGAGAGAGAGAGAGAGAGAGAGAGAGAGAGAGACTTTCATCCAAATCCAGCGTTTTGTGTTCCTATGCACCACATTATCATATTTTTTCTTCTTTTTTGCCCTTTTTTCATTTTGTTACCTAAATCGTTCCCGTTGTTCTTTTTGTTTTTCTTCCATACCTATCCTCCATTTCCCCTTTCTTTGCTTCCTTCCTCCATTCCCTTCTCTGTTGTATAGTATTTGATGACTATCCTTCCATCTGTCTCCTACACTATTTATCTCTCTCTTTCTCTTTCTCTCTCTCTCTCTCTCTCTCTCTCTCTCTCTCTCTTTCCCAAACCATTCCAACATTCCGGTCTGTGAACCTGGAATGTCACACCCCCGAACTGTGGAATGACCTGGAAATCCGAAGCAACACTACGGTGGTGGGTGAACTGGATGAGACTAGGGCGAGGGAAAAAGGACGTCCAGGGAGGGGAAGGAGTGGAGGGAGGAAAATTTTAAAGAATAATGGATAAGGTCCGACGATGCATACCCTACACACTCCATCAACAAACTTTCTTTACTTAGGTGATGGATGGATTCCCAGTGAGCGTAGTTGATGTTGGCGTTTTCTTCCATAGGCAGAACTTATATAATAGTCATACTTTAGGTGTTGATAATGGTGGCAGGTATTCTTTTAAATGCGGAGTAAGTAAAGAACATTGTCAAACAGATCGTCCACTGTCTCGAAATATAAATGCTGGATTATATGAAAATTCGTTTATGATCGTGTGTACTGTACAGTACTAAACAAACCTAAACAACATTAACAATTACGAAAATAGATAAAATTGGACGAATATTAATACCAGAGCTATGGATAAATAAGAATGCAAAGAATGTAGTTCAGTGGTAGACAACGCAGGATGAAAAATGTCAAGATTAATGGAGAAAAAGATGTGAATCATCACTGAAAGGGATAAAAGAGCTGTTTTACCAATAGCCTAACCCCTCGTTCTGTCTCCTGGTTCTCACGTACAAAGTAAAGTCTCCATAGTTCTCAGCAAGGTAAACTCCTCACTCCCTTCTCCACCTCTGCATTAGCTTTTTCTGTAAAGTCGTATGTCCTACGAACAGGAAACAAAAACGCTTCAATCTAGATCCTTTACCATAAATCTTCTTCTCCTAAGGGCTAATCAACTAGTCCGCCAAATACAACGTAAGTCTCATCCTGTACTTCGTCTTCCAGATGCTGTCATTTTTTCCTAATAGCTACTCCTTTAGTACCGTTACCTATCTCAGCTTTAAACTTTGCCCTAAACTGGTTGGAAGCCATCATTGTCATTTAGCCTGGTCTCTACCTTAATCGACCTAGTTTGTAAATTGTCTACCTTGCTTAACATCCCAGCTTCAATTTCCTCTAAATGCAAATTCTTGGCAGTGTCCTGACACTCGCTCACCTTCATTTCCAATTTAACCAGTCACACTACATGCTAATGTCCTCCGTGCTATTTCTTTATTGCTAAACAAGGCAAGCTGAACAAGACTACTGATAAAACAAGATAAATAAAGAGAAACTGAATGTAGCTTTAGGAAGAAAACGAGAATTAGGGACGAAAGAGGTAGTAAATGTTATGACTAGGTGGAGGACTTGTGGCGGGGTTCAGAGGGAATAGGTGTGGAGAACGTACTTTCTTGAGACTCTGAAACTAGAGGAAACTGAGCTTTAAAAGTCTGAGCAAATATCCAAAAACTTACCAAAATCTTTCAGATTCGAATTCTCCGCTGAATGCAAGACAGTTCGTTCGATGTAAAGTTTCTGTAGCAGCCACATAGAATTGTCTGGCGCTGCAGGGACAAATTCCCTTGTGAAAATAGCCAGGCCTTGACAAACACACTGGCCCGATCCAACACACCAGTCCACACTAACAGCAGCTCGTATCGTCACAACAACATCTGTAAAAACACCAGTCCGTACCAAAACACCAGTCCGTGCCAACACAACAGCTCGTGCAATATAGGCTACTCGTACAAACCTCCCAATCATCAATCACCTGCTTTCACTGTTGGTATGCTCAGTGAGATATCAACAGCTTCCAGAGATGCTTTTATTATATTTTACTAGGTAAATCATAATGTACACAGTTGTTTTACCTTTCAGAGTGTCTTGAGTTTATGCAATGCAGTGTTATTCTTACTACAATACCGACACTGCACATCATACACTGCACCCTTAAACTTTATTTTTTTTTCACTGTCTCCTTAGATATACCTGTTAATGGCTTCATTCTTTTCCATTTCTTTAAGGGAACGTGCAGAGATAGGATGATAGGGAGAAGGGAAAAAGAAATACATGCAGCAAACAAGAGTGAGAGGGAGGAATATGTAGACGACGAAGAGGGAGAATTATCGCATGAAGGTAAAGGAGGAAGGCTGAGATGGAGACTTGGGGATGGTCAGAGAGACAGACAAACAGAGAAAGCAGGGAAGAAGATAAACATGTGAGGAAGGAAGGCTTGAGGGAGGGAGGGAGACGGGAAAGGAAAACAAACTAGAAGATGGAGAAGGAGATGTGTGTGTGTGTGTGTGTGTGTGTGTGTGTGTGTGTGAGAGAGAGAGAGAGAGAGAGAGAGAGTGGAGAAAATGTGTTCCCTCTCGTCTCTGGCTCTCTCCTCAACACTCTCCTTCCTTCCACCCAGTCTTAACTTTTCTCCTCAAACTTTCTCTTTCTCTGCTCCATCGAAAATGATTCTCTCTCTCTCTCTCTCTCTCTAATTCGATCAAAGTTAATTAATGTAATGGGTTATCGAGAGGGGGAAGGTGGAGAGGAATGAGCAGGTAGAAGTGGGTTGGATGGGGCAATTGGGGCATACCTGGTGTGGGAGAGGGAGGGGAAAGGTGGAGAGGAGTGAACAGTTAGAAGTAGGTTGGATGGGGTATAACTGGTGGGGGAGATGGTGGGGGAGGGAAAGAGTATCTACAGGATGATGATGGTAGCAGCTAAGACAGTACGGAGTAGATGGATGAAATGATTGATAAACTTCCGATGAAAGGCTGATGACTGGAGATATTTACAGTTGGATAGATGGCCGAAAAGGTAGATTGGCTTATGGACGTGACTGACATCTGTTGGAGGACTAGCAGGATGAATGGTTAGGTAGACGACTTAGGGGAAGGTTGGAAGAATGGATTGATGGCTAGATAGATGAACTGAAAGATGTACAGACAGAATAGATTTAAGGAATGATGTAAAAATGGCTGAATGAATAAAGCTAAGGTTGTAATGAGGAATAACTGACTCCCTCATCTCACATTCCCTGGTCATCCATTCTCCGTTTTGTTTCTTCTTATCCGGTTTAAACAGTTTTCACTTATCCTATAAAAGAGCACAAAAATATCTATAATATAATACTTCCAATTTCGAATGAATTCTGCTTACACTAGATACACGATCATAATTCACACTTGACCAGCATGTGAAAAAGGTAACTACGTATAACTTTTCTTACTGGGAGTATAACTTTTCTTACTGTGAGAAGGTCTGTTCTTGCAGTGAACTAATACATATATTGTTTAAAATTCGTTCTTAGTTCTTGTACCTTCCTTCTGCCAACTTTCCCAGCTATTTTCATCTCCTCTCATACTTCCCCGTCCTCATCTCTCTCTCTCTCTCTCTCTCTCTCTCTCTCTCCACATGTTTTGATGGCTGGGTTTACATATCGCGGCCTACGTTCATAACTGAGGTGGCTTTGTGTGTGTGTGGGGGGTAGGGGGGCAGCAATCATCATCCGTTTGAGCGACAGGCCATCAGAGTTCCGCGTTAACTCACAGGAAAATAGAGTGTGTTTTTTCTTTCCCTATTTTTCGCTTCTTCCGAGCTATATTAGATTACTATTACTCATGGCCTTATCTGTTTCCACATGCAGATAATGTCCCTCTTTCCCTTTTCTTCCTTGGCAGGCTATTATTTTCTGCTACCCCATTTTTAAGCAAGAGTATATTCGGCTGACGGGATCCGAGGCTGTCCGGATCGGGTATGGTAGCAGTCAGTAGAGACAGTGCTTAATGCCTAAAACCGTATTGTCAGTGGAATGTGGCTATTAAGTTATTTGGTTTTGCAGTGTGCGACCGCATCAGGTATCTTCATAAACGCAGATAAAAAGCAATGTTTTCGTTCACAACTTCCTAATTAACATTTCCAGTCTAACTAATGCTTATTGTATGCAGTCCTCAGATCTTTTCAAGCATGACATTGCAAATATGCCTCATAATGATACCTTGAAATAATTAAACTTATTTAATTACTTCATTACTTTGATTAACGTTAAAATACTTAATATTTTCTTGAATAAAGATAAGTCCTTTCATTGAACACTAGTGAAGGTACAGGCAGCAGTTGCAGATCTTGATACACATTATTCTATAGACCTCAAACGAACTACCAAAAATGAACTGCAAGGGAGAACACCCAAGAATATCCAGAATGGAACCCTAGCTGCGTGTTCATACTTCCCAGTGAGTGGTGTTAGGAATTCTTGGACTGCTTTTGAGGAATAATAAATTGCCTTAGAGGAGGAGGAAGAGATTGATATAAAATATTTTATGAATAAAGAAAGAAAAACAACAAAGTGAAAAAAAAAAATGTAGGAATCTGATAAATGGAGATAACATGAAGATAGAAAAAATTGAAAGTGTGAAGCGAGAAATTGCATAAAGCACTTCACGGCGATTATGCAATTCCATATTGCATTCTTGATACCGTTAGACAACTCTATTCCTATTAGGAACGAACGATCTTCATTAATATCATCAGCGAGACGGGTCCCCCTCCCCCCCACACGCATATATATCTATCGATCGATCGATTTATCTACCTATTTATCTATCTATAATTATATATATATATATATATATATATATATATATATATATATATATATATATATATATATATATATATATATATATACACACACACACACACACACACACAATTTTTTCTTTGTCAACAGTAGGATGCCTTAATCATCTTCGAAATGATCTATAAAGCTGGAGGAAATAATGGAGTACATTAATCAACATTAAGAGAAGTGATTGCAAATTAGATATAAATGGAATTTTATTAAGTGGAGGACAGTGCGTTGCGTAAAACTCAAACTCAAATAACAGCGAATGAGAGGGACTGCGAGCGAAATAATTTGTTTAGCTCCCCTCACTTCTTTACTAACCATCTCACACGACACCGAGGGACGAGAGAAGGGTTTGAAGAAAGATAAGAAAGAGAAGGAAAATAAATGTTGAGAGCGTTAAAAATTTAGGGATAGAGTTTATCAAAGTGAGAGTTGTAGTGTCAGGTAAGATGTAACTGTTGACTATGAATGTATAAGTGGAAGGCAGGTTCAAGATTCTCTCTCTCTCTCTCTCTCTCTCCTTACTAAAGTTCATGATTAAGCATAAGAACAGAGGACTGCTTGGTCAATCACATTTTCGTCATCTTGTATTGTATGTATGAAAACACATTTAATAGGGCTATGATCACTGGATCTGCAGAACATCTCTCTTCCTGTACACATCTGACAATCTTTCAATACGAATTTCACATGAAGATAATTATAATATTTATTTTATAAAAGGGCAAAATACATTGGAATTGGAATTATAATCGTACAATATAGTCATAAAACAATTATCATGATATATTAACAAGATACATTGTCAGATTACTGATATGACGATATACGAACAATGAAATATATTGAGACTGAACTAAGGACGAAGCCTGGAAGAAAATGAGAGGGGATTGAGGAGAGAAGGAAATGAAGACGTCAAGAAATCAGTAAGTTAAAGTGAGTAAATATAAGTTGAGATTTAGAAAGCGGTGCGAAGTTTCTCTGTTATTCAATTTCTGCGGATGAAATCCTTGGCACGTCACATTTATGTTTAAAATCACAAGCTTAAGCATTTTTCTTCAAGTTTAATCAGTTAGCTTGGTTATCAATCTGTATAATCACCTGCCGTTTAGAGTCAAATTTGAAGTTACCGATATAAATTCCATTTCACTACCAGAAAGGCAGAAGAAGGAGGTCCAATGGTCAAGCTGAACGACATAGCCATTAGCGTAAATATTGTATCCAGTCGGAAATAAATTGCGTCGCAGTACTATAGGGCAGCTGCAGCCTCTGGCGCGGCATTATCTGACGGGAGATTAATGTTATGTCACACCCAGTTAGTTCTAATTGGCATCATACTCTCGCTCAGACTCTCACTCAATTATTGAGTGGATGAGCCAACAGGATAATGAGTATTCTCTCTCTCTCTCTCTCTCTCTCTCTCTCTCTCTCTCTCTCTCTTTCTGTGTGTGTGTGTGTGTGTGTGTGTGTGTGTGTGTGTGTGTGTGTGTGTAAAAGATTTAAGATTCTTGTGCTCTCTAAATTATTTGTTCAGAACTTTTAAGTTCTTCTTGTTCTTCTTCTTTGAAACATTTTCTCCTTGACGTGTGTTCAGGATTTTCTCTCTCCCGCTGCATGGCTTTACATTCTTTACCAGTCCCATCCGGTTGTCCTATTCCTGTCTCTTTTTCTGCCTCCCTCATATCATTCCTCGATCTGTCTCAAGTTTTGGTATGAGCCCTTGTTACTGGTCTTGGAATCACAGCAAACTGACATTACTTGCCACTGTTTCCATCGTAAAGATAATTTCGTCACTTCAGTTTTCCTTGAAGGGCTGGAGGGAGCAAAAAGTCAGCATCTGGGAGTCCCAGTGCCTACTGCGTGTCATATTAGGGCTGTGTTTCTCAAACTTTTTCACTCCATTTCCCACTTGCGGGGACCTTAACATCCTCGTAGCCTCCCTTCAGTTTTTTCTCAAGTCCCTCACAAATAACGTTGAAAAAAAAAAAAATAAAATAAAAAAACTTGGTGTTTTCCATTTGTTTTAATGCTTAAAACTATCAGTCAGAATGCTTTATTTGCTATATATCAATGAAGTGGATGACATTGTTTGCTTTCAGTCAGTCGATTGATAACGCACATCTCATATCTGTATCCACAACCAACAGGTTTTGGCTTTCAGAGTACATAGTTTCCTTGATACGGGTGCCAGTAACTAACGTTGTCATTTTGATACTGATGTCTTGGGTAATAACCGTATTGCCTACCTAGACTATGATTTGAAAAGTTGCTTATTTCTGCCATTTGACCAAGCACTTAAACAAAGGATCTTGAATTTAATGCACCATCATCTTGACAATAATCACGAGGAGATAAATTCCGCCTTCCTAGTAATGCTTTGATTTTGACGGTCTTTCCATGTTTCTTGTTATCCTCAGTTTCTATTTGTCTTGAGAGGGATAAGTACGATGGAACAAACTAAGAAGATCCAGACTGAATCTGCCGAAAATTAGACCATGCAGTCATTCTCCAGATGACTTGTTCACTATCACAGTGCCATGTAGCTTGATATCTTTCGATTTCCTTGCTCCTGCATCAATAAAAGCTCTTTTGCTAATATGGTTTCCGTTTGCAACACTAGCTGCTTCAAAATTCCAACAGGAAAAACATAACATGTCTTAAAAACATGTTTTTACCAATAATGGGACTCAAGTTACAATTAACTAACCATTCTGTTGCACTGAGCGCGTGGATAAATTTGGAGTTTGGGCTAATAATTATGATTTTTCATTAGGTGACTCAGAGAAGTATTTTACTTCGGTCGGTCAAAAAAGAGGTTAAGAGGAATGAAAATCAGTTGCATTACGATACGCGGAATCAATGACTGTTGATGAGGTAGTGCGTTCTTTGTCAGGAATGACTGATTTCCTGATTCTTAGTGAATTGGAAGAATCATGAGTTGCCGTACCAGCTGAAGTAGTGCATGCTTCGTCATATAACAAAAACACTATTCTGCAACTTGTACAGACTAAAACGACATAACAGACGCAGTTGACACAGGAAATAGTTCAGTACAAACTTTTCTTGTATAGTGGTATAAATAACAAAAACCAATAATGGTCAATGAATTCTAATGCTTCCGTACCTCGTTCATTGATATTGGAAGCTTATGAGAGAAAAAGATGCTACTTTTTCAACTGATTAAAGATTATCTAAGGCCAGTCCGGTGGGGAAAACACGTCTGTGAGAATCATTTATGGTCCATAATTCCTACGGATGAGAAACTGCAATAGCTCGAGTGTTATCTTGACAGCAGTTGCCATGCACGACAGACAGACAGACAGACAGATAAACATTGTCGTAAGGTATTCGGCTGTTTATTACTTAATCATGAATGTGGAATTCGCAGACTAGAGAAGTGATTACTAGTTATATCCTTACATACAATTATAGGCCTTCTGTCAAAATACTGATTGATTCAAATTTTACTTTTTTTGATGATTAAGACTGTAATGCGAAAAGCTGAGGGGTCTTGTTATTTCTTTCTTCTACATTCGTTGCTTTCATGCTGCAGCTTTGTGTTTTTGCAACCCTCAGGGATAAAGGCGAGAAGGACCACTCGTACCCGTAGCTATATATTCAAGGAAAAATACCATACCAATATTTAGCTAATCAATATGAACACACACAAATATATAAAAAAAAAAAAAAGATAGAAACTGAGAACGCAATAAATGTGACTGATAAATCTAGTAGTAAACCTTATACTCCTTAAAAAGCTATCTTTAAAAGGCTTTTGTGGAGATAAAACTCCTTAATTTCTTCATCATCATCACCATCAGCATCAGCAGCATTACTTCGTTTTCCTCTGTCATAAGGAGTGGCGAAAATCCAGGCTCAGAAAAGAAAACATTTGCACTGAGGAAAAGACAGATCATCCAGTGCAAAAGGCAACACTCACATTCATTCTTCATTCAGCACACGAAGTTCTCGATTCCCCACCACACTGAATATCCACGAATATTTCACTTAAAAGTTAAAGCCAGTTACCATTACTGTCGTGTATTCCTTCTTGCAAACAAATTCCACTTCTAACTTGCACGAGTTGCTTTCCTTCATCGATTTCCATTCCTTCTTTGCCAACACATTCACTCACTATACCGTGCTAATATCTCCATGGCCTACCAGGCCCCCTCCTTTCAAATTTACATACAAAGACCTTTTATTCACCACGCTTGTCATTTCCTGTCTCTCTGTTTGGCTGTACCATCTTAGGTTATTTTCTTCCAATCTTTGGTCAGTAGATTTTCGTATTCAGCACCTGTGTCCTACATCACAATTTCTCGTTATTTCATTTCGATGAACACAACATACAACCCTTGACAATTCCATCTCCATAGCTCTCACTCTTACAGTTTTCATACAAATGGATTTTATCTGTAAACACAATCTTTCTTTAAGTAATTCATTAGGCATTTGCTGACCTCATTCAAAGCCACTCTCCATAACGAAAATATGACACAACGATGACCTCATCCTCAATACAGTACCACCAGAGACAACATGACCGAGCCCTGACCCCCAGTACTGGATCACCACAAAGCCAAACCGTTGGTGTGTGAGGGTGGAGCCGCCTCACACGCTCACCTCGCCTTTAAGCTCACCACACCTCCCTTCTCCTCTCCTCCCCCTCCCTCCTTGAGTCTTCCCTTCCCTCTCACTTCTCCTTCCTTCCGCTTCCCCCCCCCCTCCTCCTCACTCCTGACTTTATGGTTTGGGTATCTCAGTCGGGATTGGAGTTCACGATAGGGAAGTGAGGGCTAGGATTGCAGGGAACTTGGTTAGGGAGGGAAGGTTAGGTGGGTGAGGGGAGGTTGGGGTGGTGAGGGAAAGTTACAGTTAGATATTAGGTACGGATGGCTAGGGAAGGTTAAACGATGATGGCCAAGTTAGATAGATTAGGGTAGTTTATGACTGTGTGAGTAGGCTACGATGATGAGGAGTGCTTATGATGGTTAGGGCAGGTTGCTGTGGCAATGGTTAGTTACGTTGGTGAGAGCGGGTTAGTGTAATGAGGGCAGGGTAATTCAAGCAGGTCAGGGTGATGAGAACAGGTAAAATCTGAGGGAAGTTAGGACGCTGACAGCAGGATAGGGTACTTTTGAAAGCAGAATGTTGCTGTGACTCTATGATCATTTGGATGTGAATCCAGCTGAATGTAGGACAAAATTACTTTTCTCCTGCAGTCTAGCATGGTACTTACGAGGGATAGCTAGGAATCTCATGGACGTTTGTATAACTGGTCAGCGGAGCCACCAAGTTTTAGCGGCGAAACCACGTGAAGGCATCGCTCTCCAGTACAAGTGACAGGCTGAAGTTGGGAATTAACCTATTTCCTCTGCTTGTACCCAGTTATGAGCATCGGTACACATCAACAGGTATGCCTGCATCCGCTAATGCGGTTGAATTATACAAGATAGTTCAGATTGTGGGTGGCTCGTCAGATGATCTGGCTTGCCCTTCTGATGTGCTCTGTGATTCCTCCACATTTGCCATACCCACTAATCTCGGAATCAGTGGTCAGTTATTGTGCTGTAATATATGTGTGTGTGTGTGTGTGTGTGTGTGTGTGTGTGTGTGTGTGTGTGTGTGTGTGTGTAAGTACTAACGGACCTTACGAATAGCATCAACTTCAAATGTCCCCAAAGGTTTTGATTTCTAACACAACTTGGAAAGTGACCGGCTTACAACTGGACTACAGTGGTTCAACATCTGTAATAATGTATATACAATGCCACGTGAGTGTGAGATAGCTGAAACCCCACGCCAGTACAAGGAGAGTGAGGTTCCAACTGTTCCTGCAATCTCCCTTCATCACCTCACACGATGCTTTAGTAATATTTAGATCTTTTCTCTCTGTCTCGTTCCATGGCACCAGCAAAAGGTTAAATATAAATCAAAGGAGAATAAAACAATAAAGAAAGAGCTTAGTATCGGAATGTGACTGCGACACCGTGTCACCCTCACAGACTGTATCGCACAGGTAACCTATCAGCTCTGCCAATAAAACCTTCACACAAATGACGGAAATCCAAGAAAAGAGAAGAAACTCCCCAAAATACCAATGCATAAATGAACCAACACTTAACTTATATGACATGTATACAGTCAAGGGAAAACGTTTGCTATCAGTTCCATCGTATATGCACCACACTCGGGTCTTGTCCATCAATTTCCTTCCTGACGCATAATGTCAAAGAGCATCATCTCTGGACAAAGAATATACCAACACTCCCTCACCTTAAACATGACATTAAACTCAGAACATTAAGAGTGAAGTGTCTGATGAGCCTTTGTCCATTCTGTAAACTAATCATAATTTCTCATTCTTTTTCAGCCATTTAAAACACACACACACACACACACACACACACACACACACACACACACACACACACACACACACACACACACACACACACACACACACACACACACACACACACACACACACACACACACACACACACACACACACACACACACACACACACACACACACACACACACACACACACACACACACACTATACAGAGAGAGAGAAAGAGAGAGAGCCTTTACTCCAGCCCAAGTTGAGTAGAATCCTGTGTATATTGCTGTAGTGTGCTTTCATGTTTCATGAAGATCTACCTCAGAAATTATCTCCTTTCAATCCTTTTTTTCCATGGGCCATATTTTTTTATTTCTTTATCTCCTTCAGTTTCGTACCTTGATTTTCTGATCCGGCTTCCCAGGTTGCTGGAATCCGCTTACTAGTTAATCGGCTTCCCTGTTTAAAGGAACTTTGGGGTAAATTCTGCAATGTGAAGAGATGTCTAGGTGCTGAGGTAAAACACACACACACACTCTCTCTCTCTCTCTCTCTCTCTCTCTCATATGATGAGATCACACGTATTATTATCCCCAGGAGCCCCGCGCTTATTCATTTTTTTTTTTTTCCGAAAGAAGGCTTTTTCAAGCAGTAATAGCCCCTTAATTACAGCACATAGAGCTTTCAACTAAAGATCGGAATTTGCAGCAGTCCTTCATCTCTCCACTGCACATGTCCCTACGTCTATAGGTGGAGGCGTTAAGGAGGTAGAAGGTGATGAATGGACACAGTTTTCGGGGTCTCAAATAGATGTGTTCAGAGAAGGGCTTGAGCCTATGTCTCCAGCACACAGTCCGCTCGCCTACCTGGGCCAGAAAGGAATTTCCTGCATACACTCGCTCAGGCTTCCCATTGCCCCAGTTAACCTTGACACTCTTCTCCACTGTCTCTGTCACTGCCGCATGTATGAATCAACACCCCTTGCATGTGTGGCTAGATCATATTATTCGCCCAATTTTTCCGACCTTTCCGGAGTGACACTGTGCACTTTGTTGCATAGGAGAAGAGAGTGAAAAGATATTCCAAGGTGTATTATACATTACTTGCCACACAAGATTACTTTAATTTTCTCTGCAGATATGTTCTCTTTGCTATGTAAGATCGCCTGAGTTATTCCTGAGTTCATTGTCTATGTGACAACCATATTTTTCCTTATTTTATAAAACAATTACTTGTGACAGAAAGCGTTATAGGAAATACACTGAGGTGCTTTTGGCCATGTGGAGAGGTTGGAGAGTGAGAGACTAACTAGAAGAGTGTATATGAGTGAGGCAGAGAGGGGGAGAGGAAGGGGGAGGCCGCGTATGGTATGAAGGGATGGAGTGGAGAAGTATATGAGAGAGGTGATGTGAGCTGGGAGGAGGGTAGCGAAATGGCGGGGGATAGGGCGACATGGAGGCGATTTGTTTGAGGCTACCCCTTACAGGGTAGTGCCTCCTATTGGGCCAAGCAGTGCCACAGGTTCCTGTCCCATGCTTAAGGAGAAACTTTGTCGTGCCGGGGATGTGTAGTAGTTATCCATGAACAGAATGTGGTTTGCCCCACTCTTGTCCATTAGCACTTTCACACCTGAGATTTTGTGCAGGTCAATACCAGGGATAAATACATCTGACAAAGAGTACACAACAAAGTCCAGCACATAGTCTTGCAGTCACAAACTACAAGCAGTCTGATGCCAGAACAGTGACATTCGAACGATATGTACTAGATAAATGCCTGGAGCAACACAAGCAACTTGCCTACCACCACTTTCTGGAGAGGCTAGAAAAACTTGGTGAAAGATTCCTTGGTCATGATCAAAATCAGGCGAATGTCTCACATCTCCCCATCAGGTGAGGATCCTAGGTTGGGGGAAAAGTGAGAGAACCGCAAAATGACAAGGTACCTGTCCTACACTATGAACTTTCCAGAGACAGCTGTGGCTGTGAGATCGTCCATGATCCAATAGTCTTGGATGGCTTGCTTTATGTGTCCCATCAATATTGTCAGAACTTGCCACACATTTAATTAAACCACATCCACAAGGTTTCATTCCTTCATGTTCGCGTGATCACAGGATGGGAGATTGAGCCAGCACAGGGAGATTTCCTGGTGAAAGTTGATCATTTGCATCAAGTATTCAATCATGGACTCTAAAAAATGCCGTGAAAAAATAAAGAATGCATGAGGTCTCTGCCCCTGGAAAAAAATTGCCTGGATGTCTGCCTGTGACTCATCAAAGGCAACAATCACAGGTTCAAAACCCTCCCCCCTCCTCCAACACAAAGGTCTTCATTGTCCCCATATGTGGCCTGTGGGAACTGGGGCAGTGGGAATGTACACCGTGTACACTTTGGCCTCTTGAGTGGCCAGCATGCCCACGTGTAGAGCCTCTTGCCTAGCGGGGAAGGGAGGGAGAATCATACGAATCAGAGGGAGCTGATTCAAAACCCAACCATGCCTGAGGAGTGCTGGAAGGCAATGCTGCCTCCTGTCGCTGCCCATTTGCTCCCGTCTGTGGTGGTAAGGGCGAATGTGAAGGACCGGGCTGTGGGGACATAACCCTAGAAGGTCCAGGCTGGGGCAATGTGGGTTGTGGTGGCACGATGCCATGTAGGTGGAAAGTGATTTATCCAGGCATTTATGCCCTGTTATGTTTATGTTTATACAGTATTACAGTGTAATGATGGAAGGAAATATAGTATTATCTGTAATCAGATGTGGCAGAGATGATCCTAAATCATTAGCACACAGAAAGATACATGTTCCAGTAACCATACAATGTGATTAATGCTGATTGGAACATCTTAAAATTTGTGATTTTTTTTGTGATTTTTCTGGTTTTACAGTGGAGATTCCTCTATAGGAGCGAATCAGTTATATGCTTGAAAGCATCACATTACTTTATTTTCAAAGCCTTTTTTCATAGCTTTTCTGTGGTCGTAAGTCGATGACCAGAGGCACAGATGGCAGGGATATATTGCAGATAAATCACCGCCAGACAACGTAGTATCTTACCAAGCACTTCAGCACTTAATTCTTTGATTCGTGGAAATTTTTCATGTTTGATCAAACATGCCTGGTATTAATGAAAATAAAACAAGATGAAGCACTCAGAGAGTACAGTATGTACGTTGTCCAGTCGCCCCAAGAAGTGATGGCAGAGTATCCAGAAGTTTTCGCTAAGTGATAAAGCACATAGAGTGAACGAAACGTTCTGAAACTCTACCATTACTTCTTGGGACGACTGTACAATCAGTCTAAAGTCACGTCCACACGATTAATGGACACCGTTGGATTTGGTGTATGGTGATGAAAAAGAGTTAGAAAATATCTTGCAAAGTAAATGAATGTAATCACCTTTCGCGCTTCTCATTTATTGTTCTAGCGTGAACTCGTCATAATTCTTCGAAACTGTTGAGAAGCGTGATTGGACATGACTGGTGCCTACTGATCATGTAACTAAACCTTGGACACTGTCCTCTGCCTTGGACTTTTGTCCGATTGATCCTAAAATGGAATTATTTAATTCTTAACTGACTCACCTCATCCACCATGTATGATGGTAATCACATAAAAAATGTTTAAGTTTCTTTTATCATTTTCATTTGTTCCGAAAATAGAATTATTTCATTCTCGGCCAGCACTCAATCCTTTCATCGAAACTGTATAAAAGGCTATCTTAGTTTAAAGGCTTAACATTTATCCTCGCCCAGTGACACTAGCCTCTAACCAATTGTTCCCGTACTTGCAAAATTTCACTTTTTCTTCTCACGACCATTCTGCCATGTTTGGTCATAATAAGGTCAAACCAGTTTAAATCGACTTAGCCATGGACCAATAACAAGTGATCTTTTTCACTCCGAAAATAACCACCCGTTAACTGTTGATTCTCAATTGTACGTCAGATGTTGTGCATTTCCATCAAACAGTATACTTATGTAATCTTACAAGCAAGCAGAAAAAGTCAGACAAGAGAAACCCAGACGCTTCCTGCGAGGGTATTATTATACCCATGACAGTGTCTGGAAGTGGATTAATTGGTGCAGTATCAACAAGATAAAATAATAATGTTTCTGAACGACAATGCAAGATTTACGTCGACGAAAAGCAAAGCGTAATTTGTCGTTTCGTTCACATATTGGTAATGTGTATTTTCCAGGATTACAGGTGTGACCACATATGCACGCTACCACTCAAATGCTCCTGACTCCCGCTCAGCTGGGCCCTTAATGTCCGCCTGGCTACCCAGTTCATGGTAGCCCGGCAATGCTTGGGTAACAACCTCGGCTGCATAGTAATAATAATGATCTGTAGTTATAGAAAAGCGTTAACAGTCGATTCCATAACACTCACTAATGCCATTACATGACCCAAAAGCCAATAAAGGATCGAACCTATTCCTGGCCGTCACTCCGACTTGGACGTTTTAACAACTAGATGTTCGGAAATTTTCTTTGATCCTTTTTACCCCCTTTTGTGTAACAGTCAAAGAAAAAAGAAATGATTACACTGGTTTTATGGAGAGGTGTTCTGCTTCATTCCCAAGAAATTTAGAGAGTGATGTATGTAAAATAGTGTAATATGGAATGCAGTTTTCGAAGCTATGATTTTCATACTTCATTAAGAGAGCTGAAATAAGAAGAAGAGGAAGAAGAAGAAGAAGAAGTAAAGGAGAAAGAGGAGGACAATTAATGTCTATCGAATGTACGTCAGCCATTAAAGCAGAGGATCGACTATTTTTCGTCACAATCTTCCTGTAGAATATGACACGCAACCCAGTTATACGACAGGGAAATAGGAACAAAAGGGAAACGTATCCAAAAGTTTGACCTGCCAGTGAATCGATATGAGGGTACTGAGTTGTGGACTGAATATGCTAACCATTAAGTCACAGGTCCCCCCACCCCACGTCTCACACATTTTTAAACACTAATCAATATCTACCGAGGCTACAAGGCTGGTGATATAACATGGTGGTGGGGGAATTTTAATGGAAACTGACGGAAGGAAGGAAAGCACCTGCAACTGTAGGTATATGGGGCACGAGACGGCCATGTTGGTCACTGTTCCTATATGTTTTTTACACATCATCTTAGTTAATCTCGCCTTCCTTCGTTTTGTATTGCTTTCAATCTTCCCGCATTCTTCCGAACTGACGCTCTGCAGTTTTTTTAAATTCTGCCTACTGCATTATTCATGCTCTGTCTCACTATGGCATTCAGTGTGACAAAACCAGAATGAGCTGAAACACACACACACACACACACACACACACACACACACACACACACACACAAATATGCAAGAGCCATGTCGTACAGTGAGACTGCGTATTGCTATAATTTTCGCGTAAGCACCAAAAGTAATGCTGTCCTGACATCAGTTCTGAAGATTCTCTGCCGATAAGACAACCATGATGTCGTCGTTGTAGGATGCACTTGCACCAAACCGCTACCATGTGTCTGAATTAGGGAACTAGACATTGTATACTTTGGCCCTACCATAACGTCTCCATAACGCCGCCGAGACTCCAGCTTAACTCCATGGTTCTCCTACTATGACTCTACCATCACACCATAAACCCACTGTTGCCACACCATAATCGTACAATATATCATCTTTGTCCCCAGTGTGTCCCCGCAGTTTCACCATAGACACCAAACTGTGAACTCATTGTGACCTCAAACCTCACTAAATTTACTTTGTGATCCTAAATCCACACGTGGTTCCACTGTGGCCCTAATGTGAACCCAAAGGTACCCCCACTCAAGCATTTACTTTATCTCAGCAATAATGCAACAAAGAGAGAGAGAGCAAAATCATCAGTCATTTAGAATGCAGGACGTTCTGCGTCATATTTTCACGATATCCACATAGTGACACTCAGCGCTAGAGAGAGAGAGAGAGAGAGAGAGAGAGAGAGAGAGAGAGAGAGAGAGAGAGAGAGGTGAGAGACGTTTCAGTACAAAAGCGCAAATCCCCCAGAGAAATGGAATAGCAAAAATCCGTATTGATTCCTCTCTCTCTCTCTCTCTCTCTCTGAAACCCAAATACTTTAAATATTGTAACACATATAATAAAAAATGTTATCATATTGTCTCAGGGTAGGTAACATGATGTGTTTGATTGATAATTCCATTCTTTCAATATCAAATGACAATGATTTAATCAAATAAATGAGTGGAATAGTCACGTCCGTCAGCAAAAGTTGGAGGAAGTTATGTTTTCACCCCTGTTTGTCTGTTTGCCCACATAAAATCTCAAAATGATATTGATGGATTTCAAATAAAGTTTGTGGATATGTGGTTCAAAGGCTAAGGAAAAATTGATTCGATTTTAGTGGTAATCTGAGTTGTCTGGTAGAGGGGTTGGCGGAAGTATTTTCCTGAGTGCCATTCTTTTATTTGTTTAGGCCTGTGGTTAAATAGTAGTTGTGATAGATGTCGTAGTAGCTTTGTTGATGGCGGTCGTGGTGGCTGTGATGCGAGTGGCTGACGGCGTGGCGATTGCGTCGTAGTTGGGCCGATGGAGTTGGTAATTGTGGTGACGGTGTGATAATTTCGTTTGTTGTACAGTAACTCTGGGTGTGGTGTTACGTATGGTAGTGGCACCACTGTTTTCGTGAAAGGGTAGAAATTGTGCAAGTGATGATGTACGTTCATTCTTTAGTTAGAGGGATGGTACAAGCTGTGACCGTAGTGGGAGTAATATCTGCCAATAAAATCTCTGCCTCCACATCCAGTACCACCAAATTGCCTGGCAACACAATCCATGCCATCAAAATTCATGAATTCACAAACCTAGTTACCACAGCCACTGCCACCCTCACAGGAGGTATAGTACTATGAAGGTTGTGTGCGATGGAATACTTAGTCTTGCAAGAGTTGAAACTAGGGAAGGGACGATTGGATGAAATGGAAAAATGACTTGTATTGAATTAAAACAGGAAAGGCAGTGGCTCCGTGACAATGAGTTATCAATCGCCGCTTTGGAACTAGGCCGCTGGAGAGAGAGAGAGAGAGAGAGAGAGAGAGAGAGAGAGAGAGAGAGAGAGAGAGAGAGAGAGAGAGAGAGAGAGAGAACGATGTGTGAATGCTCCCACAGTGAGATTGTGTATAGAAGTGTCAACAAGATCAGGACAAGAAAAGCAAACTAGACATACTAAAACCCTTGCCTGGAGATGGAAGTCAGTGTGTATGTGGTGTGCTAAAGAGAGTAGGTTTGGTGGTGAGAGAAGATGTGGTGGTGAGTGGAAGGTGTGGTGGTGGTGAGGCCCTTTGTGATGACAAGCGAAGGTACCGTGGTTGGAGCAGCTGTGAGGTGAGGGCAGGTGTAGTTTTATTGGAAGTTGTTGGTTTAAGTTAGTATCTGGTTACGTTTAGGCAATAACATTAGCTATTCTCCTGCCCCTATTGTGCAAAATCGACTTCCACCATACATCGACTTAACCCTAACATCATTCACCACCCAATTTTTTAACCCAGATAGCCCTGACATTTCTGTGCTCTTTTGTTTCGACAGAGAATACATATCCTTAGAGTCCACATCTGTGTGTGTGTGTGTGTGTGTGTGTGTGTGTGTGTGTGTGTGTGTGTGTGTGTGTGTGTGTGTGTGTGTGTGTGTGTGTGTGTGTGTGTGTGTGTGTGTGTGTGTGTGTGTGTGTGTGTGTGTGTGTGTGTGTGTGTGTGTGTGTGTGTGTGTGTGTGTGTGTGTGTGTGTGTGTGTGTGTGTGTAATCCAACCTGGTTAATCCTTAAACAGGCTATCAGATTTCATGTCCAACAACTTTATTCCATTTGTAGTTGGTCTTTGTGCATCCCAAGCTTTCCTTGACAGTGGTAGTGTATTATAAATTGTTTACTACATGTCAATCCTTAACATATCATTAAATCGTCTGGTAAATTCTTAGTCATTCTACTTTTTTAAAAAATAATTTCATCTTAGCTTATCCATAATTATTCTAATGCATTGTCCATCGCTCACAGTAATCTGTAACAGATTCAGTCAATTCTTAGCTACTGAAGTCCATTTTCACCTTCATACTGCACCCCAGACTACCGCCACCTCAACAGCTTTGGACGTGAGGATGACTGGCCACGTCCCACTAACCTGCTCTCATTAACATGGTAATGGGCCAATTGCTGAGTCAGGCCAGTGGAAAGGAGGAAGTTGGGAAAACGGACATTTGAAGAGGGAAGGATGAGTGTCAAGAAAGTTAAGAAGGCTGATGAGTGGTGTTATCTATGGAAATAAAATAGAGGACATTGAGAGGAGCTACCTGATGATAAGAGGATGGAACAATCGATAATAATGTGGAGAAGGAGATCTGATGTAATCTACTAAGCTAAGTTTCAGCGTTCAAGATAGTTTGTCACGTATAACTGTGACTATATAACTATGGTTTATATAAGCGTCACTTTACAAGAAGACTTGCTTCAAGAATGAGCTCATGTCAACACTAGAAAAGCAAAAGATGTAGTTTATTAGTAGGACAGTATATAGTTTCTTGTTGGCTGGGTCACTTCAACTAGTTAATTTTTTGTCCAGATTATTACACATTTGCATGATTATTCATAAAAAATTAGTCATCACTGTAAAAAAAAAAAAAAAAAAAAAAAAAAAAAGAGGTGCTTCACCATCGTGAATATCCAACATTTTCCACGGGCTTTTAAAATATAATAATCAAAACGGTAACAACGTACTTTAATCATCAACAACCCCATTTAAAATACCATAACCTACCACCACATCAACATCAATCTACAGCAAGCGCACTAAACGCACACCACACCAACCACACCACACAATCACTACACCACACCCACCGCAGAAAGTTGCACAGCATTATAATCACAACCAGCTTGAACCCTCCCAAATCCCATCTTGCCTCCTCCTAAGTAAACATAGGTCTTCCAGTCTCTGTGCCTCACGTACCAAGTTAATCAAAATAACAACTACACTCAATATCTTGCTTTCTGCCTTAGAAGATTTTCAGATTGTCATAAGCTTTATCAATACCTCTATTTGTGTCAATGACAGTGTCCCTTCTTCTGCAGACATATGGTATCTGTCACATTATCGTAGTATCTCTTCATTACATACTCCTTCCTCATCTGTTCTTTACCATATTCTGTATCCTCTTTTCTCTCTTTTTCTCCTTATTTTTTACATTTTCATTCTTTCCTGAGACCCAGTCAGCCAGAGTGTTGCGTGGCTGAACAGAAAAAATATCTGTCCATTACAAGTTCTGGTGTGACATTCCAGGGTCACAGATTGAAGAGCTGGAGTGAAGCTTGGGGATACTATGGAAGTTTGTCCAGGAGACTTTCACGTTACAAGACTTCCAGGTGGTTGCTGCTGGAAGATCACGGAGGCAGAAAGAGGTTTGAGTGTGTTTCAGGGTGCAGTGTTTGTGTTTCATACTAGTTCGGCAGTCAGTGACAAGGAATACTGTGATGTGTGTATGGGAGGGGGAAGAGAGTAGTATGGGCAGGATGGGGAGTCATTTAGAGAGAGAACGAGGCAGTCAGGAAGAAAGTATGCATTTATTAATGTCTGACTCTGTTGTAAAAAGTCTTATATTTTTAAGTTTAGTTTTTCCTCGCTGCTGCCTAGAATACTGACTAAGGAGGTAATTTGTATATATCAATGGCACTTCCACTTGCGAAAACTCCGGAATTAAGAGGTTCAAGCACATCGTTTTATTCTTTGTTTTTGCCAGGAAGAGTTATACCGAATATATTATCGTGAAAAACTCAAAACATCAACATAATGAAAAGGCTCACCTCCCAGGCACTAATAACCTTCTGAGTTACACAAGCCCCCAGGTCCTGGAATATCAAATCGTAAAGACATTTTCAAATGTCTCTGTAAAATTCCAGGGAATTAAACGAGATCGTCATTTAGGACAGCATTACAACTGACCGACACCACCTGGAATCTTAAAGTATAACACTAGATAAAAGTCTTGCATAGTTCTCTTTGCATTCCTCATCAGTACTCGTCTACAGATGAAACTCATCATTGGAAGAAAGAAAGAAAACAAAATCATTAACATCGGCTCGGGATTTGTAAGGCTGATACGTCCCCAGATTTGAACATTCCCATTTCTTTGCTCAATCAAAACATCTGTAACTTTCAAGCAGACTCTATAAAGACGGACAACTTTCTAAATTTTTTATGGTGGACCAGTATAACTTACTGAAGGCGTATCAGATATCTTTCCTGTGGAGGCTTCTTTTGTTTTACTGTTCCCGGAGAAATGAAATAAATAGCAATAAGAAGCTGTGTTAATAGTACTAGTTGCCTGGCACTGTTTTGCGTCATATGGTGTCATTATTGTTTATATACATTATCAACTGCTAATTGACCAGGTATACATTCCTTATGATTTCTGGACTGTAAAGAATTACAATATCCGGAACCTGGATTACCATTACAGCAGTACAAGTACAACGTGTTCGTCTGTCAAGTAAAGAGAAAACGTGTTGGGTGATTAAACAAAAGTGATAATGGGCAGTGGGAATAGACTGTAGCACCAGTCAAACAGGGCAGTACTCCCGAGGTAGATGACAAGCTGGCGACAAGGAGAACTGGAGCTCCCGTTTCACCAGCCCTCAGGACCTGTTCCTGACCATCTCCCTTTGCTGAACATTTTCAGTGTTTTCACTAACAAAGAAAGTAGGGCAGCATACTCTTATAATAACTCTACCTTCAACTGTTTACATCACACTACATGCAAATCATTAGACATCACGCACTGTATTTCCATCCCCTCTTGGCGATGGCCTCTTCATTAATATCAGTAAATTCGGTGGTATCTCGGATTGCCACCACCGGCAAGATAGGGCTGGCTGCACAGGGTCCTGGTCGCAGTCAAACTACTCTTCCAATAATGGTTGTTGCAAACATTGTTCATGCTCGTCAGCGGAGATGCGCAGGTTCGGCCTTATATTTCACGAATATCTGTGGTCTTAGTACCAATCTCGTTTCCGTTCACTTTTTCCTCAAATCAATATCCCCTCCATCCCTATTCCTCAAAGAACCCCAAATCTCTCCCTCTACTGACATATCCACATTTTGTTTTCATTGGTTACCATCTCCTCACAAACTTCCGTAACAAGGGTTGCACCTGTTGTTAAATAAAATCTGAATTGGCAGTTGACACTGTTTTGAGCTAATTTTGATTACTCACTAAATAAACTAAATTATCTAAATATTACCAATATATCTGGGTAGTTTATCGCTCCCCAGTGCTTCTTCAGAATCCAGCATATTTCACCCCCTATCAACATAGCTGACCAAGCTTAACCTCACCTTTACCACAAAAATTACCGATTTTGGCGATTGTACCTTCCATAATGTAGAATGGTTATTGCATTCTGCCAGGACTGACGATACTGGTTTAGAACGTGACTTGATCGCAGAATCGTTTAATCTCACATAATTGGTAATACAACCAACCAGAATACCAGACAATCTGACCATAATGCCTGTCTTTTAGACCTATTCGTGACAAATAATCCAGATAAATACAGGATAGAATTACTGTCATCACTTGGATCCTCTGACCACAATCTCATCAAAGCCTCATTAGTCAGTTCCCCCAAACCTCCTCGTTCCAAACCTGAAGAGTGACAAGATAGCGCTTTGATAAGGAAGATTGAGATAGATTCAGAAATTTTCTTGCTGATACTCCATTGCAGTCTTTCCTCTCCAGTGACATCAACTCTACCCAGTCCCGCAAAATGACTTGATAAAAGCTGGTATGGAATTGTTCATACCCAGTCAACAATTCAGTAAAAGCTCGGACTCCCCAAAGTGGTTTGACAGCAGTTGTGTTAGAGCTACCACCCCATATGACCAGATTATCACACTGCCATATTGCAGAACCTCTGCCTATCAGAATTCTTTTATTCTCCGAGCTGCATCTCCTTGGACCTCGCTTCCACACAGTGGTATCCCTCCAAACTTCAACCTACGGCTGTTCAGTTCCAAATGTTACAGGTTTTTTATGAATGGAAGACACCTGTAATCTGGTCAATGGATTATTTTTTTACTTATTTGTTTTTCCTTCCTCCGTTCTGTTATCCCAAAAAAAGCTACTGAGCACTGTGTAAAGGTATGAGGTAAAGTATATGAATAGGCAGAACAGCACTGATTTTTATTAAAAAGGCTCTAACTATTGCCAGTGATATCTTAGCCTCCTCCTCGACTGGTACATTATAGTGTCTAGTGTTTCCCAGCTTGAAAAAAGAAGTAGTCACTTCCAGTCCTTACGTATCGCACGTTTATCTAACGTATGCATGAAATTGTCAGTGGAAGGGGCAGCAACTAAATCACTCGGAAACTTACTCCATTCATTTACTACTCTATTGCCAAACAAGTTTCTACCTATTTCATTACTAAAACGGAATTTATCTGGTTTGAGTCCAATACCTCTAGTTCTATCACTTTAAGTACCTTGCTAATATCTCCCATATTCCTTTAATCTGCTGAAACACCTCAACTAAGTCTTCCCTTTCTCTGCGCCTTGGTAGTGAGTGCAGATTTAGTTTTTCAGTCTGTATTCATATGGAAGGTTTCGAACATCATGCATTTTTGTCATTCTTCTCTGTACATTTTCTAAGAAATTTATATCTGTTCTATAGTGCAAACACCAAAACTGAATGGCATAGTCTAGTTGTGTCCTTATGAATGCTAGATAAAGTTGTAATATTACGTTAGAGAGTTTTAATATATAGAAGTTGTAATATTACTCTCTCTCTCTCGCTCGCTCTCTGAGCCAAGAACAAGAAACCTGGCACTCCACAATTCCGCTATATTGCATTATGCCTCGTTTACAAGGCAAGGAAATATCTGTCTCTTTCTTCATCCCCTCCTCGCAATCTTCCTTACTGCCTCCCCCCTCCCCCGAGTCTTACCAGTCCTCCTTCCATTTCTCTTCTCCTTCTCTGTCTTTCTCCTGAGCCTTTTCTCTCCATCGTCTCAACTCTCCTGCCTCTCCTCTTCCTCCCTTCTCTCTCCTATCTCCCGGCTCCTTCTTCTTTCCCTCACCTCTCTGCCTCTCTCCGGTTCTTCCCCTCTCCCGTTTATTTCTCTCCTCTACCTTTCCTTTTCCTCTTATCATTCCACTCTCCCTCCCCTCTTTCTTTCTGCCTCTCTTTCTTTCCTCTCCTCTGTGTCTCACTCCTGCCCTTTCTCACTTTGTTTGTTTTATCCAGCTTCCTTATGATTTCTTTCTCCGATCCTCCTACGTAGCTGTTTCTCTCCGTTCTTCACTACTCTCTTGCATAGCTCTTTCCCCCGTCCTTCCTCCACACCGAGCCAGCGAGCCAGCGAATCCCAACAAAGTCGAGTCATTATATACGGATAATGGGAGATGAGAACTGGAGGAGGCGAAAGGCGAGTGGAGGAGGAAGGAGATGGATGAAGAGAGAAAAAGAGAGAGAGAATGAGTCTATGAGGCTGTGTTGGAGGGAGAGGAAATTTGAGGGAGATTAAGAGGAAAGAAACAGTACTTGTATAGAGTGGAGGGATGAATAGGAAGGAAGAAAAACAGAGGGAAGCGGAGGACTGAAGGGGAAAGTGAGCGAAAGAAAAGATAGAAAATTTATGAATACGTAAGGGACAACAAATGAAAGGGACAGCTAGATAACGGAATGGGTGATGGATGTCGTGAAGTGAGTATGTTTTGGAAGATCATGAAATTATAGGATTAGAGCACAACTTAGTGAACAAGAACTTATATTTGAGTGGACAACCGCTACACACTGTGAACAAATGAGGCAGATCAGACACTTCAAAATAGGTCGGCAGACTGAAACAGTCCAAGAGACAGACAAAGCCGGAGGTATTTTTTCCTCCCTCCTTCCTACCCTCGGTACCCACTTTGTCTTAATTTTTGTTCGCGCGTCTTTTCCCAGCTCCCCTTCACTTCGTTTGACCCTCTCTCTCTCTCTCTCTCTCTCTCTCTCTCTCTCTCTCTCTCTCTCTCAGCCCGGCCATTAAAGTTGGAATATTTACCACGGAGTTTAGAGCGGAGCCTTGATTACCTCCTTCCCTCCCTGTTTCCATTCTCCCTCTTCACTTCCCTATTTGCTTGTCTCTGTCCCCTCTCCTCCCAGCTTAATTATCGTCTTCCTTACCTCCCTCTTTCCTTCCTTATTACCTTCTTCTTTCCCCCATCTTCGTTGCTTTCCTAAGTCCTTTCTATTGACCTTCCTTGCTTACCTTCTTCGTTCTTTGTCCCATTCCTCCCTTCCTTCGTCTTTACCATTTGCTATTTTTTTCCGTCTGTTGCAGTTCTTCTTTTCATTTTCTTTCCTTAGTTACCTCCTTTCTTTTTCACCGTGCCTCTCATCTCTGTTTCTTCCCTCCTTACCATACATCCTTTCATCCTTCTTGTTTCCCATCCCATCTTTCCTTTTCATTCCTCCCGCGTCGTCCAGTTCTTCCTTCCTGCCTTCCTTTCGCCCTTCTCCTTCTACCTTATTTCTTCACTAGACAACGCCGTGGGCGATAGTGCTCGCGGGGTACTCATTTGCCTAGCATGGATGTGCTATTATGTTTGTACGATTAGTAAATAGCTCAAACAGTTGTATATTATTTAAACTGAACCCGGCCGAAGAGTTGGTTGTTCGAGAAGGAGTTGGTTGATTGTTTCTGATGACATTAATTCTATAGCCAAGGTTAAGTAGGAAGAATAGGTTCACCAGTTCCAATCCTCTTCAGACTATAAATGGTGGAAGGGTTGAAAGTAAAGAGAAAGAGAAGGATATATATATATATATATATATATATATATATATATATATATATATATATAAAACTTAACATTTCTTCAAGCCTTTCGTAAGCGACGTAAACTCTTCTGTAGATGGCACGGAGACAAGGATAAACATATGCGCGTTAACGACGGCAACTGGTATGGGAGCCTACAAAATTAAATATTACGATACTGATATTTTACTTAACTCTCCGTTATAACACTTGATTCCTTCACATTCCCTTCTTTATCCCTCCGCCCTCCTACGGTGGAGGAGGCATTACGTGACTGGTCTGCCCGTTCGTGAGCGCGTGGGTCCGTGCGCCCGTGGCACTTTCCTGGGCGAAATGTTTTCTGAATCCTTCAACCGATTTCCACCAAACTTTTGTCAGTGATGCAGCATAAAGAAATGATGAACTGATCAAGTCAGCTAGGTCAAGGGGTCAAAAATCAAGGTCATATCGGGTCGACTTAGTTTATCCTTGTGGGCGCGGTATCTCCTGAGCCCCTTGACGGATTCTGACCAAACTTTTGTCAGTGATACAGTACCAATATGAAGAGATGATGAACTGATTAGATCAGTAAGGTCATATGGTTGTAGGAGCGATATCTCCTGAACCCGCGACAGATTTCTACTAAACTTTTGTCAGTTATACATTATGAAGGGACGATGAACTGATTAGGTCAAAGGTCAAGGGCATATGGGTGTGGGTGCAATATCTCCTGAACTCCTGGACGAATTTTGACCAGACTTTTGTCAGTGACAGAGTATGAAGGGACGGTGAACTGAATAGGCCAGTAAGGTCAAGGGGTAAAAGGTCAAGATCATATTGGATGACGAAGTTTACCTTTAGTCTCATTTCAACTCAGAATGAACCCTGTCATGGAGTTTGTATGACCAGTCCATGACCAAAGCTTGGTTGGGGCATACCGAGTGACACTTTGTGTCGTCAGCTCGGGGCCCAAGCTCTTGGCGTCTCAGTCCACAAAATTTGCTGTAGATGAGGGAAAAAAAAAAATGCTCTTCTCACCATCTAACCTTGGCCTTTGAACTATTGTTCGCAAAAGCTTTAGGACAAAATCTTTGCTCATTTTTAACTATGTCGTCTAACTGGTCCAAGTTCGATCATTATTAAACCAGCTATTTTGTTTACATATAGATATACAGGTTAAAATATGATGTTGCTCTGTCATCTTTGACAACTGAATGATGAACCTCATACCTTTTCCGTATACTTCCACCAGGTTTGGTCTACTGCGCATGAAACCTGCTTAACGTCGCCGTGTTAGACTAAAATTCGACGTAATCCTGTGAACTTGACTTTTGCTTTATTTATCTAAAAAAAAAAAAAAACGATATATCAGCCTATTAACTGTCCCTTCCCCTTTTCTCCAAAACTGGTTACGATCAAATTTAAACTCTTTAACTTATTTAGTTCCCTTATAGACCGACAGAAACACAGACTGATTCAAACACGTTAAGCAAAACATAGCACCAACTCTTGCTTTGTGAGCGCACATGTAAAAAGGCGACACCATACGTTAGAGGCTAGACATAATATCCCCCATGACCAAAATCTCTCTCTCTCTCTCTCTCTCTCTCTCTCTCTCTCTCTCTCTCTCCAAAAC
>NC_137014.1:5907081-5939581 GCF_032717465.1 Coenobita brevimanus
CACTGTTTTTCGGTTCTATCCCTTGCCTTTAATTTTCTTTCCTTTTTATCAGCCACATTAATCAAACACTACCTACAATTTTTGCTTTATTATTCTCTTTTCTTGACTCTCTTATTACGCATCGCTTCCTCCCATCCCACCCCCAGACCCCAGCGAGAGCTATGACTGTAGACAACATGGACTTCAAACCAGTGTGATGATCTACTTTTGAGAGAGAGAGAGAGAGAGAGAGAGAGAGAGAGAGAGAGAGAGAGAGAGAGAGAGAGAGAGAGAGGATGAAAATGGGGAGATGGAGGGAGGGAAGATGTGATGATAGCAAGAAAATGGACGGAGGAGGTTACATTAAAAGGCGTTACCCGTAGAAAGGGTCCAATACGCCACAAGTACAGTTTGCCAGAAAATGCACTCAATGTTCGGCAATATTCACATGAGTATAACTCAGCTAATTGATGGGCTAGCGCCTTCATTTTTTTTTTTAATTGAAGCTTGATATGTCTACTTTTTGACTATGACAATGCTTTAGTGGTTATTAGTTTAGAAATTTTTGTTTATTATTATTAATGATAATAATGCAATCAGAAAAATAAATCCCGGTGTTTTTTTCTGCTATTACTAAACTATGAGTGCATTTTCTGGCACAATATTGGTTCAAGAATGGTGGTACATGTTAATATGCATATTAATGATAGTGTAAATTACAATAATAATAATAATAATATTAATAAAAATAATAATGATAATAATTATGGTAATTATTATTGACAATGAAGATGCTAAAATGGAACCTTGAGTGCATTTTCTGGTACAATATTGGATGAAGAATGGTGGTACATGTTAATAACCATGCTAACACTGGTGTAAAACATAGTAATATTATTATTAATAATAATAATGATAATAATGGTATTATTATCGAAGATGAAGATGCTGTTATGGAACCTTCATTGCTGCTGCTGATGAAGCTGTATAATCCATCTGTATGTTACTGTCAGTCCAGTCATTATTACTGTTTTCATGCTTTGACAGCCACTCTGTTTAATGAATAATAATAATAACTGTAATGTAGTTAATAATAATAATGATATTATTATTGAAGTTGAAGATGATGATGATGATGATGATGAACTTTTATAACCCGTCTTACCCCCCTCTGGAAGTGACGTAACCTTCCCACCACCTCCTACTCAACCCATCCCACCACACGTCTCGCTCACTTGACGGAATAGGCTAGTGTACCCTTCCTACATGCAGGCTGCCCTGGCCGATGGTGGTGGCGGTTGATACGGCTCATTCGTAGTTTTTTTTCACCGGACTATAACCCTTACTTCCAGTATAGAAACTGGCTTTAAACCACTAAAAGTGCATAAAGGAAGAGTTGTACTGTAGTTTTATGCAATAAAACGGTTTTGAACATAGGCGGCGCGTTGGACCCTTGCTACAGGTAACCCCTATTATGTGGATAAAGAAGCTATAGAGGGTGGAGGAAGAGAGAAGAGGGAGGGAGAACATAGAGGGGGACGGAAGGAGTATGGCTATAGAGAGGTCAGAGGACATGAAGGAAAAATACGAAAGAAGAACAGAAAAAGAATGAAGGGACAGACACGAGCAGTGCTAGGGTGGAGGCAGAAAGAGCTGAGGAGGCGAAGAAACATGAGTCTAATGTGATACCGACGACGCTGGGTGAGGTGAGAGTGAGGTGAGAGTGTAGGAAGAGAGTGGTATGGGAGTGGGGATAGAGGATGCTGTGAGAGTGGGTACAGAGGGTGTCAGGGTAAGGGCAAATGGCTTAGAGAAAGAGGGGGAAGAGGCTGGTGTGAGAGTGGCGGCATAGAATGGTGTGGAGTTGGAGCAGATGTTGGAAAAGAGTGGAAGAAGACGGTGGTTCGCTTGTAAGGACAAAGGGTGGTGAGAGCCAGGGAGAAGGTGGTGTGACAGTGAGGGCTTAGGGTTGCCTGAGAATGTAGGCAGAGGGCTGTGTGTGAGTGGGGAGAGAGTGTGGTGTGAGAGTGGGGAAGAGGGTGGTGTGAGAGTGTGGAAGAGAGTGATAAGAGAGTAGGGGCAGAGGATGGTATGAGAGTGAGGGCTGAGCGAGGTGTGTAGGTGGGTACATAAAGTGATATGTGAGTGCGGGCAGAAGATAGTGTGGGAGAGGGTAAGTGAACAAAATGGGGCGAGAATGAAGGCGAGAGTTGTGTGAGAATGATAGGGGTTGTGTTGTTATGAAGAACTGAGATGGTAAGAAAGGATTACGAGGGATGAAAAATCAGGGATTCAAAAGTAAAGACAAAAGTCTTTCTCTCAGAAAGAGTGAGTATTTAAGTTCCCTAGTCGATTTCTTGTTGCCTCTTGTTTCCTTGGAAATCTGTGATTTTGGATGTCTAGTTTCAGAACATTGATAGCCCAATATTCAGTTTGAAAAAGTAAGCTGTTTACAAACTTCATGTTTATTAATATTTCATTTTTTTTTTTAAATTACAATATTCCTTCTTTCCCTGCTCCAACGCAGAGATTCCAGCGACCGTTGCAGTTTATATTCGAGGTTGTTGTCATGATAAGAAATTTGACCGATATATTTCTAGCTTTGTCCCCGTCATTCCGTTAGGTCTTTCTCCTAGAAAACTGTCTGGCTGTAGCACGAATAAAGAATTGGACTCAGTCGGACTGAAATGGTAACAGGGTGTTGTTTGTAACTGCTTTACACACAAAACAGAAAACTTCTCACTTTGTTGAAGTGGTGTGATATCTAGATTTTTTTATAGGTTAAACATTGTGTGACTGCATGACTTGATGGTCCCAAGTGAAAATAAATGATCTCCCAAAATTCCCCCCAGGGTTCAGTATTAGTCTGTCACATTTCTGCCCCGTGGGTTGGGATGAAATATTCTTTTCGAACTTAAAGTATGGTGGAAAACCTTTGGTAATGAGACCTATCAGCTTGATTATGACACTGGACTATGGCGGGTCTTAACAGCTCCCAGCGATGGTGGAAACAGTGTCACCCTAAAGGGTCACAATCGTATTCCTGTAACCTGTAATAACAAAAGGGGGCGTGTTACGTCGCACATCAAATCCAAATTATCGACAGAGATGAAAGCAGTACTTTACTTTAGGAAGCAAAATATTTTCAGACGTAGGTTAAGTTGCGCAAGTGCTGTATATCCGAAACACTCAATGAAGAAAAAGTCAAAACAGTACTATCCATCAAACCGAGATTAGGTTTAAGTCAGTCACGCGAGCTTCACTTTTTGTAGCAGACATCGTTATATAAAGTATATCTAAAGTTCTCAATTCCCTGACGTTTGCTAAATAATCCACTGTTAATCCGCCAACATTCTGACCACGAATTTATGGTCTTTGTCCCTACTGCAGTTTTCGATTTTAAACTCATGTTATATTACATTTTATCTTTTTTTTTTTTTTTTTTAATAATAACTCTCATCATTTGCAGCTCCTTGGCTATGTCAGAGAACTGTGAGATATGGATGGTCGTGGAGTGACAGTTCTAGGGTCACTGGGATGAAGATGGTCGTGGAGGGTGAAATGTGAGGTGAGGTGAGGCGGGTAGAGACAGGTTCATGAATATCTGAACAGACAAGAGGGAGATGGATGGGTCAGTGAGGCACCGCAAGAAAAGAGTGTTGCTGTAAGAAAATGGATTTGATACAAGAAGGCGTTAATAATGTTCATATTTTTTCTACGTATGAAGCCCTCTTATTATTCTAAGGTTCTTTATGAAAATCATATTGAGGAACATGAACGGGAAGAAAATATAGGTACCGGTAATGCTTAAAAAGAGTCTGAAGTATAAAAAAGAATGAAATAACAAAGTAATCAATACAGCTGTGACGCTGATAAAAATAAAATGTGCAATAGAAGTATTGAGCGGAGAGCAGGATGCCATGGAAATATTGTAAAAGTGTTAGTCGAATTGGAGTAGATGAACGGAAGGTTGAAATGCAAGGCACCCAAGCAAGATGAACTGCAGGAACAGATAGGTACGAAAAACATACTGGCAGGTAGGAAAAGAAGAGTGGATAGAGGAATATTCGAATGAGGACGAGAGAGTTTGTATGTATTAAAGCAGAAAATTGATAAGGACGAAGAGAGAGAGAGAGAGAGAGAGAGAGAGAGAGAGAGAGAGAGAGAGAGAGAGAGAGAGACAGACAGACAGAGAGAGAGAGAGAGAGAGAGAGAGAGAGAGAGAGAGAGAGAGAGAGAGAAAGAAAGCAATACCAGAGATGTATTGACACCAGAGAAACAGAAGGCTTACAGTATGATGACAACGGAAAGTAGACTTAAAATTGTGTCATTGAGATTTACAGCAGTATGACTTGATGTTTTAACAGCCTTGGGATGTGATAATGAGCCCAGTGAGTCTATTAATAAGAGGAGGCAGAGATATGATCGCAAACACATGTGAAGAAACTTTGATCCGTTTCCGGAACCTATCACGAGAGGTTTGAGTAAATTTTATTTTGTTTTTTTCAGTCTGTTCATATATAGAACTGAAACAGTGATCTGGAGTATAAAATCGAAGGTTACACCGCCAGTACAACTTAGCAAAAAATTATTGTCCGCATTAGTGACTCTTGTGTAGTCAATACCCTACGTTTTAGGATTTTCTCACGCATAGAGCATACATCTATAATATTTTTTTCCTGCCAGATAGACAACCTAGATATCAAGAGGCATAGTATTTTCTGTACTTCCTTTGTAATCCTATGTAATTCCCAGCCTTCTTGCCTGATTCATTTCACCCGATGATCATACAAGGTGGGGGGGTGGGGGGAATGGCTTGGAGGGAGAAATATCACTTCATGATTCACGTTTGCATAGATCAGTTATACTTGCCTGACAAGCCTATCCAGAGAGGTGCGACTTGCTTCATGTAAGACAGTCTGGGGAGCTGCGACTCACCTAATGTGAGCAGGATTTTTGGCAATGCATCACCATGTTTCTCATGGACATTAGGGTATCTGTCATCTCTCATCCTGTCATCCACGATTGAGCCCAGAAAAAAAGTTAAAATAGATACTACAAGAGAAATTCATTCACTTCCTGAACCATTTAGTATGGTGTTAGTGTCTGACAAAGGCTTAAACGTGTCCTGAAAAAACAGTTATCAGTGCTAATACTGAATGAAAGGCCAAGAGTGGCTAAAGGATGAGAAGGAGAAACATATATATATATTACAGAAAAAGGCACACCATGCTAAAGTTATGGCTTATTGGTCTATCTGGCAACCAACTCAGACTTTGACAGGAATGAGTGCCGCCACAGTTGCAGGTTTCCCGCGAAGTGGGAAATTTCTGACCACAGTAACTTTGCAGCTGTGGTTATTGAGCAAAAATCATTGAAGGATTGGTGTGTCAGACCATTTTAAGGACTGATATAGATCTGAATTCATTTTGAGGTGCTCATTGAATAAGCATTATTGCTTCACAACAGAGCCTGGTTTACAACCCTCTCCAACCAAAGTTCACGGATTAATTGATAAACATCCAGTCATTTATTAGGAATTCAACAGAGAGAAATGTGACTGATCGACAGACAACTGTAAACGAGATTTAGGCACAGGACAGGAGTACAAAACTAAGAACATTGATACAACACTCAACACTTTCTTTACAAGGTCTCAAAGCTCAGTTGCAAAACTCTCCTTTTCTGCCTCTCAACGTTCACTTAAATATCACCAACCTCCGAGTACTTTACACTGCAACTTGGCTAACATGGCAGTTACCCGCAGGCAATCATTTGACAGTGTCTGGTGTGAGAAAGGCCAAGCATAGCGCGTCACAGGTGAGGCCAGAGAGCAGATGTAGTCGTTCCCATGGCCTACCGGTCTCCATAAGATTTTACTATTTTTTCAGCGTGGCAGTCACACACCATTTCTCTGTAGCATTTCAACCCAGTATACTTTCAGTCATCAAGGCAGCACAACCTAACATCGTACTTGCACCTCGCTACCACTTGTTTTCCATCTTACTCTTATATTTTCAAGTTCTGTTTTCGTCCATCCCACCCCATCTCACATCACATCCATCTTCCCGACCTCACATCCCCTCCTTTTCTCACCCGTTCCATCCTCCCTCTGTCTGTCTGTCTGTCTGTCTGTCTGTCTCTCATAAGAACCTCATACTCATCCTTCCGCCCTCTACTGCCCTCCTCTATCCCCACTAAGGATTTACATCCTGCTGCATCCTCTTATTTCCGTTCTGTGGCGTTAAACGTTTTTCGTCCCGCAGTTATATAGGTAACGCTGAATCTGCCGAAGCTGAGACGATGCTAAAAAGGATGTGGATGGTACAGACTCCCCCTTCCTCGGTTATTAACTCCCTTAGTGAATATTTGCTTTAATAACCTCATTGAAGTCGATAATCGTAAATCTAGTTTGACAGATTAAATGAGATTATATAGTTTTTTTTTTTTTCTCTCTCTCTCTCTCTCTCTCTCACTAAGGCCTTCAACAGTATCATGAGTGTCCTCTGATCCGATTTTATGAAAGATATACTGTGTTTCTAGTCGGGCCCTTGTTCAGCAAGAGTGACCATCAGTGCACTCTGGCTATGTTATTGCTTGCCTTATGTTTTACACAGGGAGTTTTGTTAATAAGTAAAAAATCAATTATCAATGTTAACAGTTTTGTATATGAGGGTTGCGTAATACAGCACAGCTGCGCAACCAATAACAAGAACAGAACTGCTCTGGGACCTGCGGCGAGCCTCTTGTTTCAAACAGTTTGCTGTAAAAAGTAACTAGCCTTAACAGAGAGGTCCACGGCCCTGATGCTGGAGGTGCCTTAACAGAGAATGATTTTCATGTCTCAATAGGCTTAAATTAAGCACACTCACTAAAGTTGTCGTTAGAGGGCGCCACATCAGGTGTCAGCTAATGGCAGATTTGGATTCTCCATGTCAAATCACCTCATATGGTACCACTTTTATGTCCCCAAAGGCCTCCATTTAACATATCCGCCAAAAGCAGAAGACGAAGAAGAAAGATTGCCACTCATTGACCTGCTGCCTATCGCCACAGGTAAAAATTATAGACGAGAGAAAAGAACGTGTTAGCATTTCCCACTAAATACTGAAGTAATAAAACCTGAGTTGGAGATAAAAATACATTTGCAAAATGAGTCCAGCATGTTTGTATTTCTTTGCTATTGATCACCACTTTCAAGAGCTTCATGAAGCACAACACATATTTTTAGAGCTATCCTTAAACGCCACGAATACTCCTTTTTCTCCTTTCTCTCTGTTAGGGCGTTTCTTATCATTTTTTCATTCCTGTTTTTGCATCATCCATCTTCACACCACAGTACTCACCTTGTGATATGGAATGAAAGTGTCTGTTAACTGAAAGAGAGAGAGAGAGAGAGAGAGAGAGAGAGAGAGAGAGAGAGAGAGAGAGAGAGAGAGAGAGAGAGAGAGAGAGAGAGAGAGAGATTGTGCTGCTCTTGTTCAGCAGCTGCGCTTATGCCATTGACACCTACCCTCCAGCACAATAGGCTACCCTCAGTCACAACACCTGACCTTTACCACAAAACTTATCCTCATTACAATATTACCCTCGTCAACAGCACATGCTCTCCACAACATCACCTACCCTCCATCACTTCACCTGCCTTCCACAATAACACTTGCTCTACACAAACTCACTTGCGCTTAATATGTCAGCATATAGTTAGGAATGACGTTTTCTCGAGATTTTCTGTCAAAATTCGTTATTATTCTGTCTTGTGTGCTGCACTGATTATCGTACCTATAAACACATGTGTAATAACGTGAAATTACAGCTGGTGGTTCTGAAATGGGATTTCTCATTTGCTGAATGAGCATTGATTTATTTCAAGTTATGAAGCTACTGACTTGATAGCGCTAGGATTCTGTTCCTGGTGCAGGTAACTTGAACCATCTGACTGAGATGTTTATTCATTTTTTGTGGGTTGGTAAGTAAAATAAGTGCCAAAGGTAACATATTGAGAGGGAAGCTATGACGACTTGGATGATCCAGGGGCCTTATATACTAAGCCAGTTGGTGAATAACCCGCCATTGGGCCAACGGCTTAAGTTACGGACATGAGCCTATGCGTCTCATCGCGTCTACCCCATCAAAAAGCATATGCATTTCAGAGAGTAAACTGAGTGGATAATATATCGGTAGATGGACGCCAGAGTAGATAGTTGGGCACACATTTGGGCTGATGACTTAAAAATGGGTTATAAGACTGATGGCTGTAAAAATGAATGGTGTACGGTTCACGGATGAAAGATTGGGCTGATGGATTGAGCATAAAATGGATGGGCAACTATGCTAACGGAGACACGGTTGACTTGATAACTGGAAAGATGTCCACTGGATCAATAAACGAACTACTGTATGAATGAACAGATGGAAGGAGTGTGTAATGTACGGGATAGAGAGGTGGACGAATGGAGGGAAACAAAGCTAAATCGATAGATGATAATGAAGAATGAATGGATGGATGAATTGGTGGATGTAAAGGCACTGCGCTGAATGTTTAATGGAAGAAACGATAGAGGGTGAGATGTACGAGTGGATGGATATCTGGAGGGCTGAATGGGTGGATAGATGAATTGATGGAAGCAAGGATAAATGGTTGACTATTTTAGCTGAATGAAGTATGGATGGAGAACCAAGTGGATGAACGGGAGGTTGGTAGACGTGAGAAAGGAAGGATCAATGGATCAGTGAGTTGGTGGATGTAATGATTAATCGATGGAAGATTAAATGGATAGAATGATAACTGAATGGGTGAACGTACGGATGGAAGGAAGAATACTTGAAGGAAGGAAGAAAGGATGGATGGAACGATAATGGCTGGAAGAGGGAATGGACAGAAAAATGAATGGAAGGAAGGTGAATTAATGCAAGGAGGAATGGACATAGTGATGAACGGATGGATGGATGGACGAAAGAACTGTCAATTGGTGAAGGGGTGACTGGGTGGAAAACTGAATGAATGGTACTATGAATGTATGGAAGAGTGAGTCGATGGAATTACAGATGGTGTAAGGAAGACCTGCTAGCTTGTTTACCTAATCATTATTGCATTGTCCTTTTTTTTTTCATTTTGCTATTATACTTACCCGACCGATAACACTGAGTGTAACTTTTTATTTGACGTGTGCCTGTTTGATTGCCTGCCTGCCTACCTACCTGTCTATCTGTTTGAAAACAAAATAGCTCAAACAGTGTTGGTCTCATTAAAAAAAAAAAAAATGGGTGGAAATGTTGCGGATCAGTCAGTGGGTTGATGCATTAATTTTAAGGACAAAGGTAGATGGAGATCACATCGCAACATCAGTTTACACAGTTCCGATCCGTTTTAGCCCACACTTGTAGAAAGGGTTGAGGATAAGGAAAAATTTAAGGGATTTAATTTTTAGAACAATCATACCAGAGGTCAAAGTCACAAGACATTGTAAAACTTCAATACGTTTGTGTCTTTATGAACAACATGACTAAATGAGTTATGATGATAATTTGGACCATACTTGGTGGACGGGCTGAGAGTCAGGCAAAGAGTTACTCTGTTACTTTTCAGAAAAATTAGTCAGACATGACCGTCATATAGTAAGATCAACTTCAACAGTTGGATGAAGGGTTTCAGTTATGGCAGCAGTTGTTTGAAGGTCAAGGTCAAAAGTAAAAGTCAAGTGTTTAGCCATTAGACCATTTATTGGGTAGACAGGTATTTCATTCTTTAAAAGCACCTTTTTGTTTTTATTTTATTCTGTTCCTAATTTTTCCTTACGCTTTTTCCTTGTTAACCCCTGGTCTCTCTCTCTCTCTCTCTCTCTCTCTCTCTCTCAACATTGTCTTCTAGCTTCATCGTCCCTCTTTCTTTCTCAGCCACGTTTCATCCTTTCTCCCTATCATAAAACACCATGACCCCAACACAGGACAACCACAAACCCACCGTGGTCCCAACACAGTCCCAACACAGGACTACCACAGACCAACCGCACTTCCAGCACAACCTCAGCACAAGACCACCATAAAACTCCTACGGTTGTAGTATAACCCCAACATAGAACCACTGCAAACCCAGCTTGGTTTCAACACAACCTCAGCACTGGGCTTCTGGTGACAGGTGTGTGAGGGCAGGGCCGCATCACAGCACTCACTTCCTCGCCTTTAAGCTGATCACACTCCACTTCCTTTCACCTGTCCCTGTCCGCTCTTCTCCCCTCCTCTTTCCTCCTGCTCTTCCCCTCTCTCCCTCCCACCTACTGAAAGGGCAACTGGTCGAACAGTGGTAGCATATTCATGTAACAACCGGAAGACATCGAGTTCAATTCTGTCAGGTCAGACTGTTGAAAAAAGTATCATTTTTTCTTGCCAAATTCACCTAGCACTGCAATTTAGGCATGGATTTCAACTCCATGGTTTTGGGTTAGTGATATGTAATTCACATAATTCTTTCAATATATTAATGAACTGGCTCTTCTAGATGAAGGTTTTTACTTAACAAATAAATATTTGTTTTCATTAATTACCCACGTGTTGTTAATAGGTATTAATTCGATGCCTTTTCTTCCCATTTCATGAAGATGCACGATAGAGTGTTGGGTGTATTAAAGAGAGTTAGGGGTCACTATGATTTTTGAAATAACAAGTAAGTCATTGTTAAGACGTGACACGGCAGGTTGTGATGATGAAGGCAAGACAGGACAGGGCAGATTAGACAAGTAAGGTCAGAACCGAAATTTAAGAGTAAGTTACTGTGGTAAAGGCAGGTTATAGTGGTGAGAACAAGGCAGGACACGTTAGAGAGGCGAGGACAAGAAAGGGAAGGGTCAAATTATAAAGGAAGTTTAAATTGGTAAGGTCAAGAGAGGATATGAAAGAACAGTTTAGATTAGTGCTGGCAAAATAGGGCAGGCTAGGTCAAAGTGGTGAGGACAGGTTAGAGGAGCGAGGACAGCTTGGTTTAGTGACAGCAGGGCAGATTAAATATATAAGGGCTGAGCAAGGAGTAACATGTTATGGTAGTATGTGTAAGGCAGGACATGTTAAGGCAGTGGCGGTAGACAAGATACGGGAGGTTAATTGTGGCGAGAGCCTGGCAAAACATGGCAAGGCAGGTTAGGTTGGTCAGCATAAGGTAGGGCAGGGCAGGGTACATTATGATGGTCAACGCATGGTGAAGCAAGGCAAAACAAGCTAGGGCGGTGAAGGTAAAGCAGACCAAGTTAAGTTATAATGGACAGGGCATGGCAGAAGGACACGATTTAGTGGTGAGTAAAGGGTAGAGACGGGCGGGTTACGATGGTGAAAGTAGAGAAGAATAGGCCAGGTTATTCTAATGAAGGCTGGCCAGTCAAGTCAGGATGATGAATAAACAATGTTATGGAAGGCTGTTGTGAGCTGACACGGGATATAACAATAATAGGTAAGAGTGAACTGAACCTGATAACTTCGGGTAAGATGCTGAATGCTAGTGCAGTTGTCGGAGAGACAGGAGAGCTCACAGGCTCTGATGATGGCCAATAATTAAACATATTAATCAGGCTAAATGGAGATCACTTTGTGATGGCTTAGGTCAAGGATCAAGGTCAGGATAGGTCAGAGAATCAAGGATCCAGGAGACGTTTGGGAATATCAGAGGGTGATTGTGTCAGATAAAGCGAGGATGGTGCAAGAGAGTAGGGTTAGTGAGGATAGACTGGTAAGGTTGTTGGTCATGTGATTTAAGTGGATGAAGTTGCTTTTCCCATACACAGACAGATCCTCCTTCATGTTGGTAGAGCCCCGTTCAACACACGTTCATGCTTGTACACGCTCATTTTCATACATATTCATGACCGTACACCCTCATGTTCTTAAACTCTCATATTTATACATCCTCATCTTCACCTTCCCCAGTGTCCATACACCCACATATGTGTCCATCCTTATGTTCATAATTTCTAATGTTCAGCACCTTTTTGTCTATACATCCTAATGTCCATTCACCATCAGATTCATTTACCCTCATGATACCCTCATAACTCCGAGCAAAGTTCCATAAGTAATCAGACTGGTAGAGATTTTTTTTTCCAGATTCTGGACCTAAATCTACGTGCAGAGGTCTCAGTTGCCTCTCTCTTGTCTGCAGAGGTCTCTCTCTCTTCTCCTATGTGGCAGAGTAGCTCTGCATATGGTTATGATACAAACGTTGGATGGTGGAATCAATATTTACAGACATAAATTCAAGAAAACGTTAAAGCATTACTCCCAACCCTTTACGACCCTTTACACGAAACACTGGAAATGCATTGGCATTATAAACTCTCCCCCATCTCCAGGGAGAAGCTTAAAGCAGAAGTTGACTCCAACATTGCCTCACTCTTTACAAAAGAGGGAAATACAGAGAAAAATACAAATAAAACTAAATCAAACAACGAAGTAGTAACGGGTATTGAGTATTGCCTTCTCACTGACTCACTCACTTCGGTGTGTTTGGGTATAGTGAGGACATTATCACCCTTGATGAATGACATTTGTTGTACTTATGCAAAAGTGATAACTAGGATTCTCTACATCTAAGAATGGGTAATATGGAAATGCTATTACCGTTTCAAAAAAATAATAATAATAAATAAAAGCTTACTCCTCAAACTTTGTTCCATCCAAATAAAATTTAACAAAATCAGAAAGTTTAGTCAAGTATCTTTCAATTCATTATGGATAGCTTCTTAGTATATAGAAGACTAGTAATCATTGGCAGGGACGGTTATATAGGTTGAACAAAGAAAGCCACTGCCCAACCCCACAACCAATAGATGATCAATGGAGGGGCCATAGCCTCCCAATTGCAATTTAGGGGATGATCAAAGTATCTTTTAGTAGTTCTAAGATAGGATTTTTCCCTCTACCTACAAGGGATCCTCACACTGCCAGTATTTATTGATCATATTATTATGGTCAACATTTTAGTTATTGAAAATTTTCATTTCTCATGGCGATTATTTCAGAGAAACCTATCAGGCAGTACTACCGCTTGTTTCACCCAGTTTCTTTGGGTGATCCTCCATTCAATTTAACACAATGACAAAGAAATCTTACATCCTCAATTCCTGCTACCACTATACAGTCTTATTCAGCTTATGAATTCCTATTAGACATCTTGGGGTAAAGAATTTGGAGCCGTCTCGTTTGGAAGACTTGAATGATAAGTGAATTGGCGTGTAGCCTATTTTCGCTTGTCGTTTCGTGGCTTTCTTTTCCCTATTTCTGTGCCCTACCATCACCAGTAGTTTTAGTAGCGGGCATGGAGTAAAGATAATAATGATGATGATGGCGATGACGATGATTTCTGTATGTTATGAATATTGATAATATTCTTAACTCACAGCATGTTTAAGTTTGTAATTCGTGTCAGTTACCACTATGGGTCCAATGACTTATTCAGCTAAATAAGATGCCTGACATTAGCATGAAAAGAATGTAAGAGTTTTCTGCACCATGGCGACAGTCTTGACATCCTGAGCGTTGTTATTTGTCTGGGCAAGTTGACCCACTGCTGCTATTAACAGTGGTGGGAGACAAGGACGCTTGACCACCGTTTACAGTTTGAATCTTTAGCGATTTTAACTCACACTGTCTTTAGCTCTTGCCAATATCAAAAGTATTTTTTATTCTCACAGGCAAAAACAAAAAATATTGTCAGTATGTGATTATTGTCTTACCCTATGACTAATTCAAAAATACCTTGGTTTAATCACGCTTGTTCTAATGCGGTCCACAACAAGGAGAAGGCCTACAAAAGGTACCGGATCCAATCCACCCCTGAATTTCGTTTCTTTTATGTTTCTGCCTGGAATCGCGCCAAGTCTGTTTTTTGCCCTGCTAAAAATAATTTCATTCTCACTAAATGCTCTGAACTCTCCAACTCAAATTCTTCCTGCTCCTTCTGGCACCTTGCCAAAAAAATCTTTTTAACGAATTCACTTCATCACCCTTACCTCCTCTTTTCCACTCCGATGGCTCTTAAGCTATTTCTTCCACTGATAAAGTAGAACTCTTTACTCAGACATTCTCCTCCAGTTCCACCTTAGACTATTCCGGTGCCGTTCCTCCATCACTTCTCCCTCCGACTTCTTCATGGCTGGCGTTAAAATTTCTTCAAATTTTTGAGTTCTCTCTCAACTCTGGCCTAAATGCTAACAAGGCATATGGGCTTGATAGGTTCTCTCCTGTTGTCCTCAAGAAGTGTGCTCCTGTGCTTACACCCTGCCCAGGTAAACTCTTTCGCCTTTGTCTGTCAACTTGTACACCCTCCCAAAAAATTATCGGCCCCTTTGGGTACGATGGTTGTGAAAATGAGCAACTTTCACAGACACACATGAGTCTATAAATCAGCCTCAAAACATATACCACCCATAGTACGTGAATCTTTTTGCAATTTTGAGTTATAATAATTTCCAAAGATATTATATGCACTTATAATTACAGGGTGCCCGATATATCACAATGCTTCATCCATGTTTCAGAATGATATGTGCTGTAAAAGTGCCGATACTTTTTTGGGAGGGTGTACCTTTCCTTCTTGCTGGAAGTTTGCTCCCATTCATCCCGTCCCAAAGAAGAGTGAAATATCCCAGCCCTCTAAACATCGCTCAATTGCTTCAATATCCTATACATCTTAAGTTTTTAAAATAATCTTAAAAAAAAAAAAAAGCATCCTTCCTATCAACTTTTTTTTTTTCCGATCGTCAATATGGATCCCACCAGGGACGCTCCACTGGCAATCTTCTCACCTTCCTTTCAGACTCCTGATCATCCTCCTTTCGGAGCTTTGGCAAAAACTTTGCCCTTACACTTGACATCTCGAAGGCTTTCGATCGAGTCTGGCATAAATCTTTATTTTCCAGACTGCCCTCTTGGGGTTTCTCTCTGCCTGTGCCTTCGTCTGTAGCTTCCTTTCTGGTCATTCTACAGCTGCTGCTGTAGACGGCCACCGCTCCTCTTCTAGGGCTGTCAGTAGTGGTGCTCCTCAGGTTCTGTCCAGTCACCAACTCTCTTCCTTCTATTCATCAATGACCTTATAAGCCGTACATTTAACCCCATTCGCTTAAACGCTGATGACTCCATTCTTCACCTTTCCATTCACTTACCGCAGTGTCATTCGCAGCAGTTACTTCAACAAACATGAGATGATGCTTTGGCATACTTCATGTATGACTTGGCTTAAATCTCTGATTGGGGTAAACGTAATCTTGTTGGTTTTAATGCATCAAAAATACAGTTCTTACATATTTTGCCCCTTCAAAATCTTTCAGAGAAATATCCTTTAATGTGTAACAATAATCAACTCAATCCTGCGTCAGCTATGAACATACGTGGGGTGTGCCATGCCGACTTCATTTTCTCCTTAACCATGTTCAGTTGCTGACTTTATACAGGGGATTTATTCGCCCCTGTGTAGAGTACAACTTTGTGCTGGGAGGCCCCCCACATACAGCTCTTCTCAACAAGGTGGAGTCAAAGGCTTTCGTCTCATTAGCACTCCTCTTTTTACTGGTTCTCTTTATCTTACCTCTATATCGCTATTTCAATGGTCACTGCTTCTCTGAACTCTCTGCTTGCATCTCTCCACGACTATGGCAGGTACGTAGCACCTGTCTAGCAGCAAACTCTCATCCCTTTTCCTTTTCACTTGCTAATGAAAGAGTTAACCGCTACTCCCAGTCCTTCATGAATGCAATAAGTTAACTCTGGAACTGCCTTCCTCTATCTGTATTTTCCACTTCCTATGAAGCCTAGTCATTCAAATGCAGTGTGTCCAAGCATCTCAAAATGAACAGATCTTGAATTTGGTTCTATATTACCTTTTCTTCTTTACTTGCGGGCCTCTGGCATTTGGTTCCTTCTTCCTTGCATAAAAATAGAAATATAAAAGATTCTAAAAATTGGACAAAGAAGGGAAGATATGGCTTTGATACCTTAGTATATTTTGTACAGTAGACTCTGATCCATAATGCAATATCTGGTGAGAGCGACTCTCCAGTGGTTCTAGGGGAATTCGCCAAAAAAAAAAAAAAATAGTAATATGGGAAAGTGAGCACACGGAATTCAATGAAACCTCAGGTGAGTTTGTCTGGTTTCTTAAGAAATTCTTCTATATTTTTCCATTATTATTTTTAGGGGAGTCAGGCCTCTCAATATATTAAAACTTCTCAGAAGTAATGAGTGAACGTCAGATATGGCTTTGATATCCTAGTACAAGTTGTACATTAGACCCTCATCCGTAATGCAATATTTGGTGGGCGCGAGCCCTCTCAATATATTAAAACTTCTCAGAAGTAATGAATGAACGTCATATATGGCTTTGATATCCTAGTACAAGTTGTACATTAGACTCTCATCCGTAATGCAGTATTTGGTGGACGTGAGCCCTGCCCCCTTTCCCAGTGATTCTTCGGGGGCCAACCTCCTCCAGAAAGTAAAAAAAAGAAAAAAAATCAGAAATAGAAGAAGAAAATAAATAAAACCTCCCAGGTTAGTTCGTCTGGTTACACCAAAGGTATAAATTATATATAATTTTCCAACCGAGATTTTAGGGGGACCAATCCGCCTCACCAAATCTAAATAGAGAAAAAATGGCATATATGGCTTTGGTACCCTAGTACATGTTGTACAATGGTCTCATCTCCGTAATTCGATATTAGGGAAACCTGAATCTCAGGTGATTTTTGGGGGGTCCGCCCCTTCCCAGAAAGTAAAATGATTAGAAGTAGGGGAGTGTGTGCATAGGGATTTCAATGAAATCGGCATGCATGTGGCAACGCCGGGTAGGCAGTTTCCATGTTATCTCAGAACGCACAGGAAGAAGCTGAACATCTACTTTATATATTATTTATTTTAGAAGATCAATTGGTGTCCACAACTGAAGCTCTGGAATGACCAGAGTGTAAACCTGAGGTGGAGGCACAGAAAGAGGTTTGGAAGCCGTAAAAACTGAAACAAAGACATGTGTCAAATGCTGTTCCAGATGTCTGAGTGGCTTAGCACATTACTGAATGTTATACGGATATCCCTAAAAGAGGATGTTGAGAATCTGAGGGAACTATATATCACCAGTTAAGTATCATTGTCAGAATCCACTCTGTAGGACAGAAAGATGGTTACGAGAAGAAAGCTGCTACAGTATGTTTATGTTGAAAATACAATATACGACATTAGAAATACAAAGCACAAGGACAACTGGGAGATAGTTCGAGGGCTGAGAGCAGTCACCCTTATTTGGGACGGGTTGCAGAATAGCACACTTCCAGCAAGAGTAACAAGTACACGTTGACAGGCAAAGACAAAAGAATCTGCCTAGGCCTGGCGTCAGCACGGGAACACAGTACTTGTGAAAGACGGGTGGTGTCAGATAGTGGAGGATATGGAAGAATAGCACCGGATCAATCCAAAGTAGAAGATGAGGAAATGGTTTGAACAAAATCCTCAGCTTTGTCAGTGGAAGAAAGTCTCATACCTTTGTTAGTGAACAAAAATGGAGGAAAAGGGAAAAAAATGCATTTTCGGGAGTCATTGCCAAGGTGTGAGAAGGAGCGAGAAGCATTTCAAGAGAACGATTCGGTGCGTTTGAAACTTGACGCTGTTCAAGCGAGTGGAAAAAATTATCCTACTTGTATTATTTCAGTCAGAAATATAAAAAGCAAAGACTTTCTGGTTTACCAGCACAGGCATCTTTGATATCCATGTCCTTGTTCTGGACTGCATTAGAAAACTAAATACAAACTTTAGTGACATTTGTCAGCCTGAAATGTATGCTTCTGTCAACTTTAAGATAACCTGGGTAATGCCTAAATTATGCTGAGATGGCTAATGGGCATTGAAACAATAACTTTCAGGAGGAAGGAAAAAAAAAACAATACTTCCTGAAGGTCACCCATTTTGCATCTCCTAAATGCAACGGACGCCACTTCTTGGAAGGGTCAGTACTCCATATCAGAGAACCAGGGGAGATTACTATAACAGCTCTGTGACTGGAGGGCTCAATAGAGAAAAAAAGATTGGCGGGGCAAACAGAAGGATTAGATGTCAAAAGGAGATCATGCATGATGAAAAACACCGTAATGACTTAGGAAATTAAATAACTTGTACTACTTCAATGCAGGGAGTCGACTGTGGACCCTTAGATGAGAGCCATTGTACCACGACCAGGTAACTGATGCTTCACCTCTTCACATAGATACGACTAAGGCATCCTCGTCCGCAACTAGGCCTGGGGGAGAACAACCCCGAGGCCTTAGTGCGTGACTATGAAAGGAGATTCCAACCTCATATATTATTACTAATTACCTTACCACGAAATCATCAAAATTCCACAGTATTACCAACGAATGCAACGTTCATGACAAGTACTGTAACTCTTTATATGTGGCTTTCGTTTAGACGTGAGAAGTGTAACAAGGAGGCAGAAGATGTGCAAGAAGAGGTGTAGTAATTGAATGAAGAACTGTGAGTGAGCTGGGATGGATTGAAGGCTGTTTCGCAAGTTGGGACAGAAGAATAGAGGGGATGGGGTGAATAATAAGATAAAGGATCTATGACGATCGAGAGCACAATTAATCATTAAGGCAGACAATCAATAATGCTAAACATTTGGGGAGGGGAGGTTTTGCGACCTCCTCCTCTCGTTCCTGGGTTGGACCTGAAAAAGTATAGATGGCTCGCGATGGAACAAATACTTCATAAGTAGGTGAGATAAAGTGAAGAAATGCAGACAGATTAGGATGAAAAGACTGAATGAAAAGGTACTGAAGTTAACACCTTGTTTAATTAATTTGTTATTATTATTATTATTATTATTATTATTATTATCATTATTATTATTATTATTATTATTATTATCATTATCATTATTCTTATTATCATTATTATTATTATTATTACTATTATTATTATCATTATCATTATTATTATTATTTTTATTATTATTATTATTATTATTATTATTATTATTTTACTATTAACATTGTCAACTTTATCATTATTATTATTAATATTTTTATTATTATTACAATTACTATTATTAATGTTTTATTTATTATCACTAGGCAGCAAAAAAGGAACTCTAGCATCTACACCCATATTTCAGACCGTATGTCTAAAAAAAAACAAGAAAAGGAATAGACACAATACACCCGAAAGAATCTGGAATTCACCTCCTGTAAGGTATTTGCAATCCAGATAAGATGGTACAGTTTCGGATCTGCTGGGAGTGATGCTTGTTACTTATTCATTTATTTATTTTTAAGAATCTGAGGAGACAAGACAACAAATTCTGGATCTAACTCCGAAAACACAGCAAGAGAATGGGATGCACACTCTAGGTCACCTTAATCCTCTGTGTCAGTTGGTGCGATTGCGAAGTTTCTCTGATCCGAGCATACTGGTTGGCGAAAACTCCTCATCTGGTCTTCTGACCTCATTTTTACAGCTTCCTTACCATCTCTCTCTCTCTCTCTCTCTCTCTCTCTCTCTCTCTCTCTCTCTCTCTCTCAGGTGACTATGAAGACTACAGAGCAACACAATTCATTAATGGTTCCTTAGGCTGAAAATAGCCTTTATTTCCTTTCTGAATAATGCTACTCATAACATAAATAGGAAACTAATCAACGAATTAAATGGAAGAGTCGAAGTTCATAAGATATAAGTAAGCGCAGATGTTTAGAGGCTATTTTTTTGTATCGAGCGACGATTTTAGCCAAGACGTGGGCTTTTTTGTGTCAGCCAAACCATTAGCACCTCTTCTAATTAGCGGAGCACATGTTTAGCTAATCAGGTGTAAACAATGTTGTCATACAGCAGGTCTGGACAATTTAAGCTGACTATTGTACTTCATCCACTGTTTGTTATGCCTGAGGAAGCCGTCACAGGCGAAACTTCAAATAAATCCTGGATCCTGTCTTTGCCTTTGATGCTTCTCCTTTGCGCTGAAATAAATCTGTTTATCATAGCACAGACAGCGTGGAAACTTATACAAGTACTTGAGAAAAAATTAAGAAAAATATAAGGTACCTTTGATTTGCAAGACACCTCACTAACGGCTAGTCATTTAACAGTGGAGATAATGTTATAAGATTACTGACTGCTCCGGTGAATTGTTAAAACATTATTCTTTGGTAGGATTCTAAACATGTGGAACAAATACCAATGAAAGAGGAAGATGTGATGCAGTAATGATTTAATCGAATAGCAAACGTCTTTATTCCAGTTACATAGTGCACGCGCCTACAAAAAAAAATAAAATAAAATAAATAACTAAAAAAGAAAAAAGTAACAGGAAAATTACTCATTGGTATCGTTTCACCCATGTCACATCGAATGCAGCAAACGGACAACGTATTTAAGCGCTTAATGTTACTTTTCGCATACAGAGTAAGTTTATGTAGCTTGTACATTTCATTTCGTCCTTTCCTATGAAATTCATTAAGATCTTTCCTACGCAGCATGGTGTATCGCCTCACTTCTTCCTACTGGCAATAAGTGGAGAGATTTGTGGGTGCGGGGCGGCCTTGCTTCACATTACTGGTCTGATCTTTGACTGACATAGTTACACATAGTATTACTTGTATCTTGATGAATTATCCTCGAAAGAATATTACGTCTGTTGCTGGCTGATGATATTTATACTTCCTGTGCACTAACCGCTGGTGTGCGTGCATACAGACAGACAGACAGACAGAGGCAGGGGGAGAGGCCGACTCTCCAATACCACAAGGCAAAATCCTTCAGGGAATTGGAATAGTGAAAATCAATGACGATTCCCTAGTTCTCTCTCTCTCTCTCTCTCTCTCTCTCTCTCTCTCCTCAAACATAGTGATTTACAGAAAAAAAGATTTACATAAGCATAAGGAAAATTTTTTATTATTTAACATGAAAACTACCTGAAATAAGCCACAGAATAATTTTTTCCAACGAATCGAAAAGGAAATAGTTTTGGTTCTGGTGGAAGTAATTGCGGTGGTCGGGAGGTACAGTAGTTTAGTGTGGTGGTGTATTTTAATGTGGTAAAAGTGGGTATTGTCGAAGTGATTTGGTGTTACGATTACAGTTGCTAACGGTGACTGTAATGGCAATACTTTTACATACAAGGTGTCGTATGTGCTGGTAACTTGGTAATTATACAGTGGAATGTGGTTATTTTGGTGGTGAGGTTGTTACTGTTGTTGTATGTTTACATGGAGGGTTGGCTGTTGTGTAGCTGGTAAGAGTTGCATAAATGGTAACAAATACCATCATTTTCCGCGTCCCATCAGTCTCTGCCACATAAGCTACCATAACAATAACCAGTGTCGCAATAAATTCATCCAACACAGTTAAACTCCTCTAATAGACTCCCATCATAACAAACATTGCCACCATATCCACTGCGACCACAATATTCCCACCTCACGACAGGTAAATAAAAGTCTGTGTGTGTGTGTGTGTGTGTGTGTGTGTGTGTGTGTGTTAAGAAGAGAGGGTCTCGAGAGTGGTGCAAAGTGGGCAGGGTGGAATAAATGAAGCGGAAAGAGGGGAGAGGAAAGAGTGAGAGCAGATAAGAGGAGAAGAGAGAGGCTTCTGAGCCAACAGTGAATAACCAATCACTGCACTAGAATCATTCCGTTAGAGAGAGAGAGAGAGAGAGAGAGAGAGAGAGAGAGAGAGAGAGAAAGAAAGAGAGAGACAGACAGACAGACAGACAGACAGACAGACGGACGGACGGACAGAGACGGAGACAGAGGCAGAGGCAGAGACAGACAGACAGACAGACAGACAGAAAGGCACTAGATATATGGAATAAGAGGTGTGTGTGTGTGTGTGTGTGTGTGTGTGTGTGTGTGTGTGTGTGTGTGTGTGTGTGTTAGAGAGTTCCAGTTGATAATACACTATTCGCGGAAGTCATGACATGACTAAAACAAAAAAAAGCGAATTTAGTCACACCAGAACCCATGACTAGAGAGAGAAGTGAGAGCCAATGTCGGTGCAGAGGATAACGGCTTATATATTCAAGCATTCCCTAAGGTGAATAAAAGCGTTTGGCGATAGCACGAACAAGATGAACTTCACTTACTGGGACTGGAGGAACTGATGATTTTTTTTTTTTTTATAATATCTCCTCTCCTTCACGTGACCCCATTTACCCCCTCTGTACCAGCTTCTATAATTTGCCTACTCTCTTCTTTTATCGTTCTTCCTCCCCTCCGTCTCACAATCATTGTTATTTCCTCTTCATCTCCCCTTAGGTCTCTTTCTTCCTATCCCTTTGTCTCGTTTCTGCACACTCCTTATCTCCTTCTCCCCTTCTCTCTCTCTCTCTCTCTCTCTCTCTCTCTCTCTCTCCTCCTTCTCTTTCCACTCCCCCCTCTTTCTCTCCTTCCTCTACGACCAGGGAGACAGGACAAGTGGTGTTACGTTCACACTCAGGAGGATCTTAAGGGTGAACCCCCCGTTTGTGTCCAACACCCGTCTTTCGACTCTCTGTCTGTCAGTCTGTCTGTCTGTCCATCTGTCTGTCTGTCCATCTGTCTGTCTGTCTATCTGCCTGTCTGTCTGTCTGTCTGTCTGTCTGTCTGTCTCCCTCTCTCTCTCTCTCTCTCTTCGTTGATTCCTTCTCCCATTCATGAGACGAACTATCTTCTTTATGTTCTTCCTCTCTTATTTCTTCCTACACCCTTTCTCTTCCTCTGTTCGAATATAGGACATCCTTCTTTTCAGTCGTACTTCCTGCTTCACTCTCGCTTAACTCTCTAACAATCACACCCCAACCCCTACCCTCCAGCTCCGTCGTTCGTCTCGTCGCCCCCTTTCTCTCCAGAATCCTCTCCTTTTTCACAAGAATCCTCCTCATGCGTTCCAATTTCCTCTCCACTTGGTGAAGGACTGGTCATCATTGCCGTTTCATCGCGCTTACATTTAACTCTCGTACACTCCTGATTTCCACTTCTCTCTCCATCCCGTTTCTCCATTCCTGCATCCTTTCCTGGCACTCTTTGTGTGATATTCTTTCTGTTCTACCATTTCTGTCTTTCATTTTTCTCTGTCGCATTTTGTAACATCCCTGACTCTGCTACATCCCTCATTCAGTCAGAATACCGCTTCTTCGTAAATTTTCGGTAATTAATTGGCTGTTTACTATATGTCGTGGTCTCTGGCTGGCTGGCTTACCGTTGTGATGGTGTCCTACTGGTTACTTTATTCGTTATTTCTATCCGTCTGACTTAGTTGTTAATAATTCTTCTTGCATTCTTTTGATTATCTTTATCAGTTTCTAATTTTTGCCTGGTTGGGTCATCTACTCCTGTGTCTGTTTGCTTGTATTTGTGTGTTTATCTTCGGGCTGCTAATCTGATGTTTCTCCTTGCTGCTTATTGCTTCCTTGATTGTTTGTTCTAATTCCCTTGTATCTAATTCGTCGATATTCTAGCAAGTTTACCGATTCTTCATGGAACTAGTATAGGACAACCACTTCGTTTTAATAACTTGTACTATTAACATCCAACAACACCTAGATTTATAGGAAAATCAATAACACAATTAATAGGGAAAGGCAGTTCTAATATTAACAGATTACAGCTTTCCTGGGCAGGAATTTAAGACAGCACTGTAAATCCGCACTCACAGCATCGTCCTCCAGACCCATTTTTTTCCCTCCCCGCAAAACAGTATATCCGCGCCCTTAGCAAAATTAATTTATAGTTGATGTGACGGAATTTCCACTCTGGCATTTGTCAGGAGAAACTGGTATGATCTGTGTGGATGGTGAATATGAGGTGCTGGTGTTTGTGTTAAGGCTCGGGATACTGGAAAGGACCGGATGGAGGAGGGGATGGGGTGAATGGGAAAGAATGTGTGTCAATAGAATCACAGATCCATCAGTCATGAGAATTCATTTACCATGTCTACGAAATGAAATTATTTGCAATAATGGTTTTTGTGACGAAATATTATGTAAGTATTAGTAAACAGGCATAGAAATATATTTTGCAATACTGTATTTGTGAAGATATAGGGAGAGTAAAATGACAAATCTCACAGGAACAAGGCCGTGGCAGTATAAGAACAAGTAATACTAAACCTACATTTTTTAATATGTTTTATTTTGCGGTATAATGTTATTGCATTCAAAAACTGTGTAGCAGTTCTAACATAATCATGGCACTAACCTTTCTCGGTATACTTATGTTTAAATAATTGTTACACCATCATGGCAGTTCCTGGAGTAAAATAATGGACAGACGGGGATGCGTGTGCCCGTAGTGCCTTGGTCTGTCCCTGTGGTTTTTAACATCGTACCTTCGCTAACTCGTCATACATTTTGTATACTGTATTGTTTGTTGGAAATTTTTTAGAAAAAAAAAAAAGGTGGGAAACGTTAGAGTTCATGAGTTGATTGGTCGTTGAGGTGTAACCAATGAAGTGGATGGGAATGGTTGTGCTCCGGTGGATATTTGCTTGCAAATGGGTTTGGCAGTAACCAGTGCCTTTTTTAGGCACAAAATGATCCACAGGTAGGCAATATATGTCGAGTGTAAAGAAAATGAGTGGTAAGTTGGACGGACATATGACAGTGGTTATGTGTGTACGGATGATCAAATAAGATCTGTGTTGAACACGAGAGTTTATGGAGATTGGGGGAGTGAATAATCTGATCTGAACAATGTAAACTATAAGAAGGAGGTGCAGAAGCAATAGGGTGAAGAGAGGCAGAGAAAGAGAGGAGGAAACAGTTCCTGCAAAAACAGAAGAAAACCTATAGGAGGAAGGAAAAAGAAAGAGGGGGAGAGGACACAAGAGAGAGGCGAAGGAGCCGCTGAGTAGATATGATATGGAGCAGATGGAGGAGGTGGAGTGTATGTGAAAGATATTCATACATTAAATCTGTGCAAGTAGTGTGAGAAGTGCAGATGAAGTAAGTGGTTGAAAGGAACAGCATGAGGGAGTGAAGAGGTAAAACCATCTGGAGAAGTGAAGAAAGCATAATAATAATAGTGACTGAATGTAAGTAAAGGAATGGAGCTGCTGAGAGATGGAAAAGAGTTTTACGTAGAGAAGATGAGAGAGGTGAAAGACCTAGTAAGTAAGCGAGTGCAAGATAAGAGTGGTTGAGGAGTTTGGAAGAAATATGAATGTAAAGTGAAGGGAATACAAGAAACTGTTTGGAAGGTCAACGTGGCAAGACAGGATGGTGGTGGGGTAAAATATAAAAATGACGGGTGTTTGATGGAGAACGGAAGCAAAGTAATTATATATATATATATATATATATATATATATATATATATATATATATATATATATATATATATATATATATATATATATATATATATATATATATATATATATATATATATATATATATTAAAATTCTGAACAGTCCGCTAACGTGGCACAAATATAAGTGGTTGGGGAATGGCTGGGAGGAGAAATTAATTTGATGGTAGTTCATTATTCATATAATATGTAACTTAACCACCACTGTGTAGCAAACAGGCATACAAGTGTTTACCCTATCGTCTATGATTACTGGAACGGAGGTAAGACCACAGATCCTATCAATTTTCACATCTTAAACCATATTGGTTTACTGCATTACTGTGCTTTCACCTTCAATTTCTGTGGCGTCACCAGCGTTGCCCTGCCTTGTGTTAGTTTTGTGACCAGTACTGTGTCATGTTCATTATAAATAAAGCAAGAAGGTGTTTATGCATGTGGCAACAGTGGAACTCTAGCGGTGAAAAATCTGAAGGAAATTTACTAGATAGTCATCTGAAACGATTAATATAATGGGAAACCGTTTAATTTCCATATAAATTGCGTGGGGTGCAGAATTTGGGGATTTTCTTCCTCTCTCAGGCTCAGCATGCTCTGCTTGTGTATGGGTGTTTTGACGTGTGTATGTTGCACCGTAAGTCAGACTAGTTACTCTCCTTTCCGTCTGGTAGTGCCTTTGTACTGTCGGCCCACCTCACTCCACACCTGTCTGTCTCACTGGATGTGCAAGTGTTAATGCACGTGGACTGTCTGTGTTCAGTGGTTAACTAGGGGCATGCCTTAAGAGGGTGTTGTTGAAATAAGCAAAATAATAGATATTCCACAGTGTGACAGTAATGACAACAAAATCTTGTCATGTCTGGTTAGCATGGGCAATGACTAAATGCTTTGTGTGAATGATCCGAGTTGTCAGCCAGAGGGCCATTATTACGTTCACCAGCGACAGCAAAACACCAGATATGGTAGCCAGGAGCGACTGACATCTGAATGGCTATACACACTTTGTCTCTATAGACCTGAAGTTTTATCCATCCCTGACCTCTCATGCCGAGCCTGCTAACTTCCCGTCCGCCCAAATCCAATACTAGACGTCAGCGTCCGCCCGACGCGACGCCTCGTCTTCCCTCAGTATGACAACATCCACACCTCGTCCAGTAACTTTTACTAAACAAGCTTAGTTTAACTTTGCAAAATCCTTCACTAACTTCCCTTGATTCCTCGTACCTGCCCACCTTGGGCTTTGCCCACCATTTGCTCCTCTCCTCTCATCCTCACCCCTAAACTGCTGATGTTTATATTATGTCTTAAGAATTTATCCAAGGGAATGGAAATATGGTACAAAAGGGCAATTTTCAGTTTTCGAATACTTTCCTTTCAATAAAACTTGCAAATGTATTTTAACAGAACATAGGACTAATCACAGCAGATCATGTTCGCTGGAGCTTATGGTTACACATGACTTGATAATAATTACTTATATACTTTTTCATGCTCTAATTCTTCCCACTCCCATGAACACACACTCATAAGCCTCACATTCTCCTATCAAAAATTTTCTCAGATTCATTATGACAGGTAGGGTCATATCTCAGTGTAATGAGTGGAGAGAGAGAGAGAGAGAGAGAGAGAGAGAGAGAGAGTGAGAGAGAGGGAGCGGGGGGGGAAGAAGCGGCGAGAGGTTAACCCTAAAATGCTTCTGACAGGGAACATGATCCTTCCTTGTTCCGTGAAACTAGAGCCGGAAGAACAATAGAAGGAGGCGAGGGATGAGGATATGAGGAGGAGGAAGAAAAGAAGGGAGTGGAGAGTGAAAAGTTGAAGGTGGATGATGAGAAAGAGGGAGAGGAAGGAGAAGAGGTGAGGGAATGATGGGACGAAGGCTTATGTGGACATGAAACCGGTGAACTCTAGGAAAGTGGTCGTCTTCTGGCGCGTCCAGATTTCTATTGTTAGGTTATATAATAACAATATCTGTTGTGCAAAGCAGCTACATCAGGTATGTCTTCTGGTATGATGGCTGCATTTCGAATGAGAGCATAGTGGAATGTTTGAGTTGTATTTTGATTGGTACAGAACCAATGAAAGTTGCGTCACAGATGAATGACAATCAGAGCAGGTGCGTTAGTTTCCTTTGGGGAAGCACAGTTTAAGGGGGGTGAATGTCTTTCTGGGGTTTGTGGAGGATGCTTCTTGGTTCTTTGTATATCCTGTTATTTTTATAAAGTTCCATGTGCTTTATGGACACATCTGTGATTGTAACTTCAGTTGGAACCTTTGCTTGGCTTCCCGTAAATTACTCTTGGTTAGAGGGTAGTAGGTGGTGGTGACTATCATCCACTCGCGTGATGAAGTGTTGCCTACTTTTTCCTTTGTCTCTATCCTTTTTCTACGTCTGGTCTTCTTCCATCTTTCCTTTCAATATTTATTACTCCTTTTCTCACGTCAGGTGGCTCTACACTGAGTGAAAGCCAAGTGATTTCCTATAGCCTAGGAAACCAATTACAACGTTGATTGGTTACCATGTAACCAAATAAAAGAGCGACGTGAAGCCTACTGTGGTGTCCCTGTTAACCGGATGGGGGGAGACAAATGCAATGTCCATCAGGGAACCAAACCTCCACACACAGTCGAGCAAGCAGCTTTCTGTTGCAAGAGAACATCGTTTCGCTGCACAGGCCAGCCCTGCAGGGACGATTGCTTACCTGCGGTTGACAGGTTTCTCATCAACAACAAAACCAACAGGAACAACAACTGTTGTTTAGATGAACTGTTAATAGGTTGTTTTCAAGGTTTTCTTCCGTTATCCGATGGTAGTTTCGATGACTGTTTAAGTTCACAAGCTGCTGCGTTGGTGGGTCTTGTCTGTTGACAAAAAAAGAAAAAAAAGTGCATCCAATGTAAGTCCAAGATTTTTTAGATGTCTCTCCACGTACAATGATTGGCTTATGAGGGAGAGATGAGGGTGTGCTTGAAATGTGTGTCTTTAGAGAGTGGTGAGATAAATTGCTGCTTTTGTTGGATGAAGCAATCATTGTGTTTTGTATCAGTTTTCTGGGAAGCTTAATGCTGTTGAAACTGGTCGGCTGTTTGTTGAGACTTGGAATGTTATGAAGGTCTTGTTAGGTCATAAACAAAGCATGGTGTTTTTACTGATGAGAAGAAGGATTAGTCGTTAGTAGAGATATGGGTTAAAATTAAGGTGAGAGGACTGAGTCCTGTGTGACACAGCTCAGTAGTATTATGGATTTTGAGCATTAGATTTGTTAAGTATTTGAAATTCCAAACCTGGGAGTGTTGGCAAGCCACTTCTTTTCAGCGACATCTTTGTTAAAGTTTAAGAGTTTGTTTATGAAGATACAATTTGATCCAGAAACAAAGCTTTGCATATGTCATTTACTGTAAGTGTGGTTCTTATTACGGGTTGCTTTTTCAGTTGATACCAATCCAATTTAACTTATGTTAGTTTACCCAGATGTTTCCTGGTTCTTTATTTGATTCGAAATTCTTGCTAGATGACAGAGAATAGAGGAAACTTTGAGGACGATGGGGTCATTTATTCAGAGTAGCATTTCCATGACTTTGAGTAGTTTGTGAAGCAGAGATACTGGCTTGTCCGATAATGTGATTTCGATGTGCTTTCTTCCAAGTGCAAAAGATTCGGTTGAGAGTACATTACAAAACACACACACACACACACACACACACACACACGCAAACAGAGAGAGAGAGAGAGAGAGAGAGAGAGAGAGAGAGAGAGAGAGAGAAAGAATGTAGGCTGCTTTTTTATCTCAAATTCCTCGCGAATCTTCAGGCAGCAAAACAGTTTACACCGAAATTCCCTTAGGCTGAGAGGCCGATTAACTCGACCCTCTGTAAGCGGATTCCAGCAGCCTGGAAAGCCAGATGAGAAAACCAACGTACCAAAACTGAGGAGAACAAAGAGAAAAAAGTTGGACTGTGAGAACAAAAAAAAAAAAAAAAAGTAATAGTTGACAGATTTTTGTTATAGATTAAAGTCTGCGGTGTCCATGTTTACAGAAGTTAGTATTAATGTTGCACAACTGGGAACCCGGGTCCAGTAGAGTGGAAAACACTAGGTATTTCCAGAAGTTAATAAATGAGGAACCACTGGAGTCTGGACCTAAGAGTTTTACGAGCATAATCCGATAGCAGGAGGGCGTTATTCTAAATAATCTCCCAGAAGAAGCCCACCAGCAGCACCCTTGGCTTATATATATATATATATATATATATATATATATATATATATATATATATATATATATATATATATATAGATATATATCTATATATATATATTGTTACGGAACAGAGAAAGATAATGTACACTAAGTGAGAATACTAAAAATCACTACTGTCCCGTAAAGTTCCAGGTTCAAAACAAACGAGTTAGGTAAAATTACAAGTTAAAGTTTAATGCTCAAACTAACAACAAAACATTCAGGACTCATAAGGATAATGTAATGGCAAAAACAGGTTAAATATATGGTTAACTGCAACAGCCTCTATTAACACGAAATTAGCAAGAGTAAATTTATCTAAGTCAGCCCTGATAAAATGAGAAAACCGGATAATACTCAGTGAATGCAAGATACATTATTACAGATACAAAATATTATCAAAAAATGACTGACATAAAAACACATGAATCACAAAAACCTCACCAGGCCTACGAATTAACACCTTATGCTATACAGTACAAGAAAAAATGTAATAACACTTATACTCAAATTACACATCTGCTAGATGGCTGGAGGCTTCCTGAGCACTCACAATAATAACAACTGTACAGGGGAGGACAGAGATGTGAGTAAAATGAGGAGAAGATCTAAGTGGCAATTAATGTAGAGACTGAGCTCATTATATAGGGGCTGGCAGAGCTTGATACAACTTGTAAGAAGGACGCGCAAATGAAGCCATAGGGGACAAAGAGTTGACACTCCTGCTCTGAACAACAGAAAGAACGACTTACTCTACTATAAGAGAGGAGGGGGAGAGTGAGGTAGAACACGCTCGTGATCAAACATGTAGCATACTGTACGTTAGAATTACACAAAGGATGATGAAATCATAGGCTATGTAACAATATATATATATATATATATATATATATATATATATATATATATATATATATATATATATATATATATATATATATATATATATATATATATATATATATATATATATATATATATATATATATATATATATATAATCATCTTACATTGCAAGTCCACTGCTGAACAAAGGCCTCTCTTATCCTTTTTCAAGAATTCCTTGACGAAGTCAGTCTCTGCCATGTTTTGCCTGCAATCTTCTCTATTTCATCACTCCACCTCAATTCTGGCCATTTTCAGCTATGCTTTTCGGCTCTTGGAGTTCAGTCCGCCAGCTTCTTGCTCCACTGGGTGTCCCTTATTCTTGCTACATGATCTGTCCACCTCCATTTTTGTTCTTTTATAACTCATATAATGTCTTTGACTTAGGTTTGCTCTCTCGCTCAGGTTGATCTCTTCCCATCTCTCAAGGATATTCCCAACATCGACCTTTCCATTCCTCTTTGAGAACTGATTGGTTTGTTTTCCTTTGATTTTGTTGGTTTCCAGGTCTCACAACCGTACAACATAGCTGGGATTATACTTTCGCCATATATTATCCGTTTTGTACATAGTGACCAGCTACTTTTCGTGATTCTACGTTTACCGAAAGCTTTCCATTAAATTCTATAGTCTTTTTATTTGTTTTCATGGTCTTGCAGTTAGTTTTAGTATTTGTCCTACGTAATTGTGCTCCTCAACTTCTCCAAAAAATAAGTTATCTATTTTGATGACACTGTTTGGTGTGTCTGGATCTTTAGTTCTTCTCTGATACTTTTTCTATTTAGGCCATTTACCATTTTCTTGCAATGTCTCTGCTGTTTCAGAGTTTAGGACAGTGTCGTCTGCAAATCCTATATGAAATAAGTTTTCTCAGTGTTTCCCCCTTTGTTTTCACATTCTAGTATATTAAATAATCTTTCAAGGCATGCTGCAAACAGTTTTGGTGAAACTGGATCATCCTGACGCACACCTGTGGCAGGTCCCTCTTTGTGTGTTTTTGAGCAGTTTTACAACGTTTTCGTTTCCTACACTCCTTGTTCCCGCAATGAATTTATAGTTGCTATGTGCTCCGCAGACTCGAAGGCCTTTCCGTGATCGACAAAATCTAACGGTGGTATATTACATTCCGCGCTTTTCTCAGTTAGCTGATTCATTGTGTGTGGATGATCAGCAGTCGAATATCGGCTTAGAAATCCTCCATGTCCAAGCGACTAGTCTCCTCCCAAACTTGTTATTCTATTCGGAAGGACTTTGAGTTTGTAAATAACTGATAATAAGCTAATATGTCGATAGTTACTTTGACCTTTTGAGTCGCCTGCATTGGAAAGCAAAATAACTACTACCATTATCATGATTTGGGAATATTCTTTTTCTTTCTACACTGAATAAAAAAATCTGCAAGCCGGTTTTGAACTTCTACATCCAACAGTAAATCTGTTGCTATTCCATATTCTGGTGCCTTTCCTCTCTTCATACATTTTAAGAGAAAAGTTTACTTTACTTAATGTTACCTCTGGTATTTCACGTGCTTCAGTTATACAGTGAGACGAAAGAACTGTTGTCTTTGATGCATTAAATTCTTTCTAATAAACTTCTACTCCCTTTAATATCTTCTCTCTGCATTTAATGACTTCACCATTTTTGTCTTTCATTAATATACTTTGTTACTTTCCTACCGCCATTTTGCTTCGGACCTGTTGCAGATTTTTCTCCTACTCGTATTTTCATGGTTTCTTTTAGCTGTTTCATGATTCTCTTTCGTTTTCTGCCTCCTGTTGATAAGCTTACTTAATTCTGTTTTTATTTTTGGTTTTACTTTAGCCTTCCTTCTTCTTTTTGATGAGCTGTACGGTCATATATATATATATGCTGTGAAGCTAGCAGTGAAGCTAGCAGGAATATAAAATGTAGAGAGTCACCCACCTTTCGTTTATATTTCAAGACATCTTCTGGGTGAATAAGTGTAAAGAGGCAAGAAGGAAATATATAATATAAATCAGGACCATACCACAGGTATGGTACCTGACTTGACCACGTTAGTCAGATTAACCTTAGTACGGGTAGGGCTTTTCACCTGACCTGGTGTTTCT